>NC_041387.1:189968945-190067286 GCF_002162155.2 Triticum dicoccoides | reverse complement strand
CGGCGCGCCTCATCGCCGGTGCCGCCCTGCCACCTTCCACCGGCGCCGCCCCGCCGCCGCGTCCCCGCGCCGACGCTCGCCGGTGCCGCCTCCTCCCGTGGCCTCGTCGCCGCCCGGATCCGTACCACCGCGCCGCCCCGCACCCGCTGCTCTTCTGTCGCGCCTCAGCTATCGGCCGCTCGCTCCGCCTCCAGCGCCGCGACCCCGCCGGCCTCCTCCTCTCCACCTCGCGTCCCGTCGTGCCTCGTCCGCTCTGCCATCGTCCCGGCGCCGCCACGGGGCCCCTCGCCCAGATCTCGTCGTGCCCTCATCGGAGAGCTCGCCGGAGCTCTCCTCCGGTCAGATCCATCCAAGTGGGACGAGATCCACCGGCCCCTCCAACCAAACACGCCTCCCCGCGCCCTGGATCCCTCCGTCCTGCACCGTCCCGTCCCGTGTTGACTTCCGCAAAGGTAAAAAACGCCCAAGTCCTTAAAATATTTTGCATTCTGGTGCCCCCTTTGCCATGCCATAACCTTCTGCATATAGCTCCGTTTTGGGCGTGCAATATATCAAAATGTTTATCATGTGATGCTCTACATTTCACTCCATTGTGCCATGTTTGTTTGAGTCCATCTTGATGCCCAAATCATCGTTGCAAGAGTGCTATATGATGTTTACTGTTGTCTGTTAACAGAACTTGCTGTTTTGTCCTTTTCATTGCATTTTGTGTGTGCATCCTATGAGCTTGATGTCTACATGAGTTTTGAGCTACATCATGCCATCTTGACATTCGCGCAATCCATGTATTTTTCTGAGTCTTGTAGTGAGTGCATCGAGCTCGTGAAGTAGGGTACTTGCTGTTTCTGTTTTGCTAGGTTGATTCTGTTATATCGTGATGCTATGTAAACCTGCTGCTACAGGTCATTCTATGCATAATCTGGAGATGTTCACTAAGGATTTATTGTTACACATGTCATGATATATCCATCCGTGCCCTTGGTTGAATTTATAGCATGCTTTAGCTTGTTGTAATCTTGATCTCAAGTTGCTAAATAATGTTGTTGTCAGCCTGTTAATATTAAGTTCAGTTTTGCCATGAGCTTTGCTAGTGATACATGCACCCTATGAACTCTATCTTGCCATGCTTAGCTTCATAAACATGTATTCTTACTGTTGGTCACCTTTTTCATGCCATGTTTTGTTTTGTGGTGAGTGGCACAAGCTCACCAACATGGCTACTTATTGTTGTTGCTGTCGTGTCTGGATCTATCATATCACTTGCCATGTTTGCATGGATGCTACCATCTTTTCTGTTGATCTTTGGAATAATTTCAGTAAGGGAGTTTTGTTCTCTGTCTTTATTATTAGCATGCCATGCCTTTGTTTGCCATGTTAAGTTCCTGTAACATGTTGTTTGATAGCTCTAAACATTGCAACCTGATGTTATTTCTGCTAAGTCTGTAAACTCTTATTATTTGCAACCTTTCCATGTCCTTTTGAGCATGATATAGTGTTTTCTGGAGATATCTCAGTATTCATGTTTTGTCATGCTTTACCTGTACTGCATGCCCATGCCTTCTATTTTCATGTTGAGATGTTGTAGCATATTGTTTTGAGGCTTGCTAGATGCCTAGTTGCTGTTTTGGACAACTTGTCCTTTAAACTTGTTTCATGTGTATGTGTTGAACCGTTGCTCCGTTTTGAGTGTGCTCTATATGAAACTTGCTTGATTTGGCATGAAGTTTCATATTATCATGTTGCATCCTTGTTTTGAGGTGTTTGCTTGATGTTTGTATGCATTTTACATCAATGCCATGTTTAACTTGTTTTGCTCATATCTTCTAGGCCGTAGCTCCGAACTAATTGAACTTTATATGTAACTTGACTAGAATCTCATGTAGATCATCTTGGTGCATCTTAAATTGTTGTTTAACAACTTGAACATAAGGCTTATTCAGTTCTGGACCAATTTCTAAATTTGCATATGAGGACTTACCGGAATTGTTATATGTTGTTTCCGGCCTCATTTAAACTTGATTTGATGTGTTGCTCTTGTATGCATCATTTCTTGCCATGAGTAGCTTCATTAGCCTTTGTCATGCATCATACTTGGTTGAGCATCTTGTCATGTTTATGTGTGGTGTGTTTACCATGTTGCGTGCTTCTTCTCGATAGTTCCCGTTTCATTGCGATCGTGAGGATTCGTTCGTCTACGCTTGGTTCGTCTTCGTGGCTTCATCTTCTTCATGGACTCGTTCTTCTTCCTAGCAGAATTTCAGGCAAGATGACCGCTACCTTGGATCTCACTACTATCATTGCTATGATAGTTGCTTCGTTCTATCGCTATGTTGTGCTCCCTATCACTTGTTCTTCAAGCCTCCCAAATTGTCATGTCAGCCTCTAACCTTTTCACGTTTCCTAGCAAACCGTTGCTTGGCTATGTTACCGCTTTGCTCAGCCCCTCTTATGGCGTTGTTAGTTGCAGGTGAAGTTGAAGATTGCTCCATGATGGACAGGATTATGTTGGGATATCACAATATCTCTTATTTAATTAATGCATCTATATACTTGGTCAGGGTGGAAGGCTCGGCCTTATGCCTGGTGTTTTGTTCCACTCTTGCCGCCCTAGTTTCCGTCATATCGGTATTATGTTCCCGGATTTTGCGCCCCTAACGCGGTTGGGTGATTTATGGGACCCCCTTGACAGTTTGCTTTGAATAAAACTCCTCCAGCAAGGCCCAACATTGGTTTACCATTTGCCTACCACCTATACCTTTCCCTTGGGAGTAATTAACCCGAGGGTCATCTTTATTTTAGCCCCCCGGGGCCAATGCTTGTCTAAGTGTTGGTCCAAACTAGAGCACCGTGCGGGACCATCCCTTGGCAACTTGGGTTACGTCGGTACCTGTATGCTTAGCTTATCCGGTGTGTCCTGAGAATGAGATTCGTGCGACTCCTATCGGGATTGTCGATACATCGGGCGGTCTTGCTGGTCTTGTTTTACCATTGTCGGAATGTCTTGTAAACCGGGATTCCGAGACTGATCGGGTCTTCCTGGGAGAAGGAATATCCTTCGTTGACCGTGAGAGCTTGTGATGGGCTAAGTTGGGACACCCCTGCAGGGTATAAACTTTCGAGAGCCGTGCCCGCGGTTATGTGGCAGATGGGAATTTGTTAATGTCCGGTTGTAGATAACTTGACACCAGATTCGAATTAAAACGCATCAACCGCGTGTGTAGCCGTGATGGTCTCTTTTCGGCGGAGTCCGGGAAGTGAACACGGTTTTGGGTTATGTTTGACGTAAGTAGGAGTTCTGGATCACCTCTTGATCATTGCTAGCTTCACGACCGTTCTGTTGCTTCTCTTCTCGCTCTTATTTGCGTATGTTAGCCACCATATATGCTTAGTCGCTGCTGCAACCTCACCACTTTACCCCTTCCTTTCCCATTAAGCTTTGCTAGTCTTGATACCCATGGTAATGGGATTGCTGAGTCCTCGTGGCTCACAGATTACTACAACAACAGTTGCAGGTACAGGTTATGCGATGATCATGATGCGAGAGCGATGCTTGCTTGTTTTGGAGTTCTTCTTCTGCTTCTTCTTCGTTCAGGGGATAGGTTCCAGGTCGGTAGCCTAGGCTAGCAGGGTGGATGTCGTTTGAGGTTCTGTCTATGTTTCATCCGTAGTCGGATGTTGCTCTTATGTATTGTGATGTTGTATTCATGTGGCATTCTATGCCTCTTGTATGTATCCCCAACTATTATGTAATGGTACGATGTAATGATATCCACCTTGCAAAATCGTCTCCAATATGCGCTTCTATCCTTGGTGGGACCTTCGAGTTCCTTTAGGATAGGGTCGCATATTGGGCGTGACAAGTTGGTATTAGAGCCTCGACCGACCATAGGAGCCCCCTTGATTGATCGTGTAGTTTGGCCGTTGTCGAGTCTAGAAGAAAACTGTTTTCGGAGTCTAGTTACATCAGAGAGTAGGAATTGTTTTTACTCCTCGGCCTCTTCGTCGCTCTGGTGAGGAATCTTGACGTAGGTGTTTGAATTACAACTCTTCCCTTTCAAACTTTCTGTAGGATCACGCATTTGGTTTTCCGGTCGTTGGTTCTCATATCTTTTTATTCGGTGCATTTCTCATCAAGTTGACCCGAGCCTCTTCATATTTGCCAAGTTCAATCCTCAATTGTCTTCTTTTCCCACCCGCCCACCCTTTTCTTCTCGGAGCCGGAGTCCATAATCCAGCATCCATCCTACTCGTGCGAAGTCTTTGCTTTCTTTCTTCAATGATTTGAACCGGTGTTTTCTCTTCAAGATATTCATCGGTTTCCCCTTCCAAGTTGCCTTTGTTTTTCCCGCCCTCCCACCCTCTTCTCCCTGGAGTCTGAGTCTGTTTCGAGCATCAATGTCATTGGTGTGGAGTCTCTTTAGTCTTCCCTCAATTATTTCAACCGGTGAATTCTCGTCTCGTTCGTCATTCTTCATCCCTTTCTTTTTCCAGTACACTCAACTCATGTTTTTCGGGTTGATCACATTCTTTTCCTTGGTTCAAGTGTTCTCCTTGCCCGTTTGCCTCTCGCCATTCAATCATTCCGGAGTTCGGAAGACATCTCAGGAGATTCGTCTGTGTTCCAATTAAGTCGAGGTTGTCACCTCATTCAAATATTTCAATTGTTCCGGTGCATCATCTACCTGTTCAACAATCCTTTTCAACGGTGTTTTTCTTTTAGTGGGCCCTCACCCGTAGGTCTTTTCCCAGGATCTTACCTGACTCTTCTAATTTCCCGGAGCTATTCTCAAATCCTTTTTGAAGTTTGACGTAAGTATGATTTTCATCAGTCAGATCTTTTCCAAGATCAATTTCAAAACATTTTCATTGTTGCCTTAACCTCTTCGATTTTCGTTCCCCCGGAGTGCCTTATCAATTTTGATGGTGTTTCTCGTCGTAATTTGCAGACCGAAGAAGAGTTTTTCCTCTAAATCTTGCCCGTTCTCCTGAAGTTTCGTGGTTCTAGCTTCATGTTATCCTCTCAAATTATTCCATTTGTCAGATATTCCTTTTCTTACCCATCCGGAGTATGTCAGGAGTTGTTTTCCCGTTTCTTTTCACCAGAGGCCATCGTTCTAGAAGAATTCTTCGTCCTCACATTTCAGCTAACGTTATCCAATTATCCTGGTGCTTCGTTCAAGTGTTCTTTAATCAGATCATGATCTTTTGTTCTTTTGCATCTAAATCCCCTCTAGCATATTGGTTCTTCTAATTCTTCCCGGTGATTTATTCTCTTTCGTCAGTCATTTCTGAATTCTAACGGTGGTTCATTCAAGATTCTTTTTCCTTGATTATCATTTTAATCCATTCGTTCTTTTCAATCCTACTGGTGGTTCATGAAGAATTTCTCAAGTTTGCGATATGTCACTCCTCAATCCTTTTCAAGGGGAATAATTTGCATGCCAAATCCGCTTGTCATCAATTAAATTTGATGAAGGATAAGCATACAATAAATCTTATTCTTATTTCCTCAAAGTGATTGATCCCTTTCTTCGGAGTTTGTTCATGATGAATAATCTCTCGGTTCGAAGTGTTTTCATCTTTTCTTTTCCGGAGTTCAATTTTCCTCGGCCATTTCATCAGAACCTCCATCTAAATCATCGCAAGGCTCATCCTATTCTTTCATCCTTTATTCTATCTCATCATCCTTTCGTCACCGGAGTTCTTCATGGTGGTTCTTCATGATTTAATTCATTCTTCAAGAGTTCATCAAGATTTTGTTGGAGGAGTTCAAGTACCTTTTCCTCTTGCGTCTCGAAGTGCAATTAATTCTTCGTATTCTTTTGAAGTGGAGTTTTGCATTTCTTCGTTCTTCTCAGCTATCCAATCATTTCCGTTTGTGGCCGGTTATCACCTTATGATCTTGAGATGTTACCTATAAGATCACAACAAGATTATTCTTTTCGTTGTTGATTTTCTCAACAACTCTGTTTAAACCTTCCTTCTAAAGATGCTTTCAATTTCATTCGTGGCACAAGTTGTCATTTTCTTCTCTGTTTTTTTCATTCAACTCTTTCAATTCTTTCTGGAGGTTTTGTGTCATGTCTTCATCAAATATCATTCCATCCTCTCAAGCTCGTGTTCTATTCCTCCATGTCTCAGCCGGAGTGTTGCCCAAATTCTCTCGTGCTTATTCTTTTTCTATCTTGTCTAACTGGAGTGGTTTCAGAGTCTATCTTGTTTCCATGAGCTTTTGATTCTTGTCATATTTGCCTTTTCTCTTTCTACCCGAGTGCTCTCGACTTTGTTCATTCTCTCTTTTGTTCTTATTTCACCTCATCCCTTTTCCCTTCTATCTCGGTCCTAAGATCTCGGGACGAGATCTCTTGTTAGTGGAGGAGAGTTGTAACGCCCCGGATCTGATGCGCCAGGTGTCTTCCAGCTACTCGTTGTTGTTGCCATGTCGCTTGCTTGCATGTTGCATTTTGTCATGTCATCATCTGCATTTCATCTGCATGTTTTTCAAAACTTGCATCCGTTCGGGTTCCGCCGGTTCTCTCCGTTGTCTGTTCGGAGTCGAGAACACACTCGCACACGCCCGTCGCACCTCTCAGACCTTGTTTCGTGAGCGGGATAAAAACATTCTCGGAATGGATCAAGATTTTTCGAGTGGCCTTGGTATAGCACCGGCAGACCGCCCGTCAAATTTCGTTCCATTTGGAGGTCGTTTGATGCCCCAACGGTTAACCGAGCTAACCAAAAGCCTCTTCTCTTTGCAGCCCAGCACCTCTTCACACAGCCCACCTAGCCCATCCAAACCCCCTCCATGCTCTCAGTCGTTCGATCACGATCGTGTGGGCGAAAACCGCTCCCCATTTGGACCCTCCTAGCTCCCTCTACCTATATAAAGACATCCACCCCGAAATTCGCGGATGAATTCCAGCCTAACCCTAGCCTCTTCCTCCTCCCGCCACCGCCCGCCGGCGTGCCTCGCCGCCGCCGCCTGTCACCGCCTTGTCGCCGGTGCCGCCCCGCCGCCTTCCACCGGCGCCGTGTCCCCACGCCGACGCCCGCCGGTGCCGCCTCCTGCCGCGGCCTCGTCGCCGCCCGGATCGGCACCACCGTGCCACCCCGCACCCGCTGCTCTTCCACCGTGCCTCGGCCGCCGGACGCCCTCTCCGCCTCCAGCGCCGCGACCCCGTCGGCCTCCTCCTCTCCACCTCGTGCCCCGCCGCGCCTCGTCCGCTCCGCCGTCGTCCCGGCGCTGCCACGGGGCCCCTCGCCCAGATCTCGCTGTGCCCTCGCCGGAGCTCTCCTCTGGTCAGATCCGTCCAGGTGGGACGAGATCCACCGGCCCCTCCAACCAAACACGCCTCCCCGCGCCCTGGATCCCTCCGTACCGCACCGTCCCGTCCCGCGTTGACTTTCGCGGAGGTAAAAAAGCCCGTCCTTCAAATATTTTGCCTTCTGGTGCCCCCTTTGCCATGCCATAACTTTCTGCATATAGCTCCGTTTTGGGCATGCGATACATCAAAATGTTCATCATGTGATGCTCTACATTTCATTCCATTGTGACATGTTTGTTTGAGTCCATCTTGATGCCCAAATCATCGTTGCAAGAGTGTTATATGATGTTTACTGCTGTCTGTTAACAGAACTTCCTGTTTTGTCTTTTTCATTGCATTTTGTGTGTGCATCCTATGAGCTTGATGTCTACATGAATTTTGAGCTACATCATGTCATCTTGACACTGGTGCAATCCATGTATTTTTTTGAGTGTTGTAGTGAGTGCATCGAGCTCGTGAAGTAGGGTACTTGCTGTTTGTGTTTTGCTAGGTTGATTCTGTTATCTCGTGATGCTATGTAAACCTGCTTCTACAAGTCATTCGGTGCATAATCTAGAGATATTCACTAAGGATGTTTTGTTAACATGTCATGATATATCCATCCATGCCCCTGGTTGCATTTATAGACTGTTGTACATTGTTGTCATCTTGCTCTCAATTTGCTACAAGTCATTCTATGCATAATATGGAGATGTTCACAAAGGATGTTTTGTTATACATGTCATGATATATCCATCCGTGCCCTTGGTTGCATTTATAGCATGCCTTAGCTTGTTGTAATCTTGCTCTCAAATTGCTAAATAATGTTGCTGTCAGCCTGTTAACATTAAGTTCAGGTTTGCCATGAGCTTTGCTAGTGATCCATGCACCCTATGAACTTTCTCTTGCCATGCTTAGCTTCATAGACATGCATTATCACTGTTGGTCACCTTGTCATGCCATGTTTTGTTCTGTGGTGAGTGTCACAAGCTCACCAACATGCCTACTTATTGTTGTTCCTGCCGTGTCTGAATCTGTCACATCACTTGCCATGTTTGCATGGATGCTACCATCTTTTCTGTTGATCTTTGGAATAAGTTCATTAAGGGAGTTTTGTTCCTTGTCTTTAGTATTAGCATGACATGCCTTTGTTTGCTATGTTAAGTGCATGTAACATGTTGTTTGATAGCTCTAAACATTGCAACCTGATGTTATTTCTGCTAAGTCTGTAAACTCTTATTATTTGCAACCTTTCCATGTCCTTTTGAGCATGTTATAGTGTTTTCTGGAGATAGCTCATTGTTCATGTTTTGTCATGCTTTACCTGTAATTCATGCCCATGCCTTTTGTTTTCACGTTGAGATGTTGTGGCACATTGTTTTGATGCTTGCTAGATGCCTAGTTGCTGTTTTGGACAGCTTGTCCTTTAAACTTGTTTCATGTGTATGTGTTGAACCGTTGCTCCGTTTTGAGTGTGCTCTATATGAAACTTGCTTGATTTGGCATGAAGTTTCATATTATCATGTTGCATCCTTGTTTTGAGTTGTTTGCTTGATGTTTGTGTGCATTTTGCATCAATACCATGTTTAACTTGTTTTGCTCATATCTTATAGGCCGTAGCTCCGAACTAATTGAACTTTATATGTAACTAGAATAGAATCTCGTGTAGATCATCTTGGTGCATCTTAACTTGTTGTTTAACAACTTGAACATAAGGCTTATTCAGTTCTGGACCAATTTCTAAATTTGCATATGAGGACTTACCGGAATTGTTATATGTTGTTTCCGGCCTCATTTAAACTTGCTTTGATGTGTTGCTCTTGTATGCATCATTTCTTGCCATGAGTAGCTTCATGTAGCCTTTGTCATGCATCATGCTTGGTTGAGCATCTTGTCATGTTTATGTGTGGTGTGTTTACCATGTTGCGTGCTTCTTCTCGATAGTTCCTGTTTCGTTGCGATCGTGAGGATTCGTTCGTCTACGCTTGGTTCGTCTTCGTGGCTTCATCTTCTTCATGGACTCGTTCTTCTTCCTAGCGGGATTTCAGGCAAGACGACCGCTACCTTGGATCTCACTACTATCATTGCTATGCTTGTTTCTTCGTTCTATCGCTATGCTGCGCTCCCTATCACTTGTTCTTCAAGCCTCCCAAATTGCCATGTCAGCCTCTAACCTTTTCACCTTTCCTAGCAAACCGTTGCTTGGCTATGTTACCGCTTTTGCTCAGCCCCTCTTATAGCGTTGTTAGTTGCAGGTGAAGTTGAAGATTGCTCCATGATGGACAGGATTATGTTGGGATATCACAATATCTCTTATTTAATTAATGCATCTATATACTTGGTAAAGGGTGGAAGGCTCGGCCTTATGCCTGGTGTTTTGTTCCACTCTTGCCGCCCTAGTTTCCGTCATATCGGTATTATGTTCCCGGATTTTGCGTCCCTAACACGGTTGGGTGATTTATGGGACCCCCTTGATAGTTCGCTTTGAATAAAACTCCTCCAGCAAGGCTCAACATTGGTTTTACCACTTGCCTACCACATATACCTTTCCCTTGGGAGTAATTAACCCGAGGGTCATCTTTATTTTAGCACCCCCAGGCCAATGCTTGTCTAAGTGTTGGTACAAACTAGAGCACTGTGCGGTACCATCCCTTGGCAACTTGCGTTACGTCGGTACCTGTACGCTTAGCTTATACGGTGTGTCCTGAGAACGAGATACGTCTGACTCCTATCGGGATTGTCGACACATCGGGCGGTCTTGCCGGTCTTGTTTTACCATTGTCGAAATGTCTTATAAACCGGGATTCTGAGACTGATCGGGTCTTCCTGGGAGAAGGAATATCCTTCGTTGACTATGAGAGCTTGTGATGGGCTAAGTTGGGACACCCCTACAGGGTATAAACTTTCGAGAGTTGTGCCCGCGGTTATGTGGCAGATGGGAATTTGTTAATGTCCGGTTGTAGATAACTTGACACCAGATTCGAATTAAAACGCATCAACCGCGTGTGTAGCCGTGATGGTCTCTTTTCGGCGGAGTCCGGGAAGTGAACACGGTTTTGGGTTATGTTTGACGTAAGTAGGAGTTCAGGATCACCTCTGGATCATTGCTAGCTTCACGACCGTTCCGTTGCTTCTCTTCTCGCTCTTATTTGTGTATGTTAGCCACCATATGTGCTTAGTCGCTGCTGCAACCTCACCACTTTACCCCTTCCTTTCCCATTAAGCTTTGCTAGTCTTGATACCCATGGTAATGGGATTACTGAATCCTCGTGGCTCACAGATTACTACAACAATAGTTGCAGGTACAGGTTATGCGATGATCATGACGCGAGAGGATGCTTGCTTGTTTTGGAGTTCTTCTCCTGCTTCTTCTTCGTTCAGGGATAGGTTCCAGGTCGGCAGCCTGGGCTAGCAGGGTGGATGTCGTTTGAGTTTCTGTTTGTGTTTCATCCGTAGTCGGATGTTGCTCTTATGTATTGTGATGTTGTATTCATGTGGCATTCTATGCCTCTTGTATGTATCCCCAACTATTATGTAATGGTACGATGTAATGATATCCACCTTGCAAAAGCGTCTCCAATATGCGCTTCTATCCTTGGTGGGACCTTCAACTTCCTTTAGGATAGGGTCACATATTGGGCGTGACAATTTCCCCCTCCCTGAGGGATGTTTCCCCGGAAGAACAGCTCCGCCGGAGCCCTAGAGTGGTTCCGCCAAGGTTCCGCCTCGTGGCGGCGGTGTTTCTTCCTGAAAGCTTGCTTATGATTTTTTCCAGGGTAAAAGATTCATATAGCAGAAGATGGTCATCGGAGGACTGCCAGGGGGCCCATGAGGCAGGGAGCGCACCCAGGGGGTAGGGTGCCCCCCCCACCCTAGTGGCCAGGGTGTGGGCCCCCTCTGGTACTTTCTTAGCCTACTATTTTTTATTAATTCCAAAAATGACTTTCGAGGAGTTTCAGGACTTTTGGAGTTGTGCAGAATAGGTCTCTAATATTTGCTCCTTTTCCAGCCCAGAATCCCAGCTGTCGGCATTCTCCCTCTTCATGTAAACCTTGTAAAATGAGAGAGAATAGGCATAAGTATTGTGACATAACGTGTAATAACAGCCCATAATGCAATAAATATCAATATAAAAGCATGATGCAAAATGGACGTATCAGAAGACGCAGAACAAAATCCCGTTTAATGTTCTTCGGTATATGCCAATCGTACCAAGACTTCAACGCCTTTTCATGGTCGGAGAGACAGACAGACAGATGACATGGCCCAAAACGGGCAAAAGAACTGAACTAGATGCAGATGGAAATCTAATGATAGCACACATGTCGGATGGTGGAGCGTGGAAGTGCTTCGATGCATTATATGCGGAAAAAGTGGCAGATCCAAGGCATCCTCGAGTTGTCATCAGCACGAATGGGTTCAGTGTGTTTGGTCTGACGGCAACCCGATACAGTTGTTGGCCCGTATTTGTCTTTCTACTAAATCTCCCCCCCCCCCCGGAAAGATTATGCAAAGAAAAAACATTTTCCTAACATTGATAATTCCAGGGCCGAACTTGTTGGAAATATGCCCTAGAGGCAATAATAAAAGGGTTATTATTATATTTCCTTGTTCATGATAATTGTCTTTTATTCATGCTATAACTGTATTATCCGGAAATCGTAATACACCTGTGAATACACAGACCATAACATGTCCCTAGTGAGCCTCTAGTTGACTAGCTCGTTGGTCAACAGATAGTCGTGGTTTCCTGACTATGGACATTAGATGTCATTGACAACGGGATCACATCGTTAGGAGAATGATGTGATGGACAAGACCCAATCCTAAGCATAGCACAAGATCGTGTAGTTCGTTTTGCTAGAGCTTTTTCAATGTCAAGTATCACTTCCTTAGACCATGAGATCGTGTAACTCCCGGATACCGTAAGAGTGCTTTGGGTGTACCAAACGTCACAACGTAACTGGGTGACTATAAAGGTGCACTACAGGTATCTCCAAAAGTGTCTGTTGGGTTGACACGGATCGAGACTGGGATTTGTCACTCCGTATGACGGAGAGGTATCTCTGGGCCCACTCGGTAATGCATCATCGTAATGAGCTCAAAGTGACCAAGTGTTTGGTCACGGGATCATGCATTACGGTACGAGTAAAGTGAATTGCCGGTAACGAGACTGAACGAGGTATTGGGATACCGACGATCGAGTCTCGGGCATGTAACGTACCGATTGACAAAGGGAATTGTATACGGGGTTGTTCGAATCCTCGACATCGTGGTTCATTCGATGAGATCATCGAGGAGCATGTGGGAGCCAACATGGGTATCCAGATCCCGCTGTTGGTTATTGCCCGAGAGCCGTCTCGGTCATGTCTACGTGTCTCCTGAACCCGTAGGGTCTACACACTTAAGGTTCGATGACGCTAGGGTTGTATGAATATGAGTATGCAGCATACCGAATGTTGTTCGGAGTCCCGGATGAGATCCCGGACGTCATGAGGAGTTCCAGAATGGTCCGGAGGTGAAGAATTATATATAGGAAGTGATATTTCGGCCATCGGGAAAGTTTCGGGGTCGCCCGGTATTATACCGGGACCACCGAAAGGGTCCCGGGGGTCCACCGGGTGGGGCCACCCATCCCGGAGGGCCCCAAGGGCTGAAGTGGGGAGGGGAACCAGCCCATAGTGGGCTGGTGCGCCCCCCTTGGCCCACCCCCTACGCCTAGGGTTGAAACCCTAGGGTGGGGGGGCGCCCCACTTGCCTTGGGGGGTACTCCACCCCCTTGGCCGCCACCCCCCTTGGGAGATTGGATCTCCCAGGGCCGGTTCCCCCCATGGGGGCCTATATAAAGGGAGGGGGAGGGGGCAGCTGCACCCTGAAGTTCTGGCGCCTCCCTCCCCCTGCTACACCTCTTCCTCCTTCGTCACGTGCTTGGCGAAGCCCTGCCGGAGTGCTGCTGTTCCACCACCACCACGCCGTTGTGCTGCTGCTGGAGCCATCATCATCAACCTCTCCTTCCCCCTTGCTGGATCAAGAAGGAGGAGACGTCATCCTCTCCGTACGTGTGTTGAACGCGGAGGTGCCGTCCGTTCGGCGCTAGGATCTCCGGTGATAGGATCACAACGAGAACGACTACTTCAACCCCGTTCTTTTGAACGCTTTCGCTCGATCTACAAAGTGGTATGTAGATGCATTTCCCATGACTCGTTGCTTAGATGAACTCATAGATGGATCTTGGTGAAACCGCAGGAAAAATTTTAATTTTCTGCAACGTTCCCCAACAGTGGCATCATGAGCCAGGTCTATGCGTAGTTCTCTATTGCACAAGTAGAACACAATTTTGTTGTGGGCGTAGATCTTGTCAACTTGCTTGCTGCTACTAGTCTTATCTTGCTTCAGCGGTATTGTGGGATGAAGCGGCCCGGACCAACCTTACACGTATGCTTACATGAGACCGGTTCCACCGACTGACATGCACTAGTTGCATAAGGTGGCTGGCGGGTGTCTGTCTCTCCCACTTTAATTGGAGCGGATTCGATGAAAAGGGTCCTTATGAAGGGTAAATAGAAGTTGACAAAATCACGTTGTGGTTATTCGTAGGTAATAAAACGTTCTTGCTAGAACCCAATTGCAGCCACGTAAAAGATGCAACAATAATTAGAGGACGTCTAACTTGTTTTTGCAGCAATTGTCATGTGATGTGATATGGCCAGAAGTTGTGATGAATGATGAATGATATATTGTGATGTATGAGATCATGTTCTTGTAATAGGAATCACGACTTGCATGTCGATGAGTATGACAACCGGCAGGAGCCATAGGAGTTGTCTTTATTTTTTGTATGACCTGCGTGTCATTGAAGAACGCCATGTAAATTACTTTACTTTATTGCTAAACGCGTTAGCCATAGAAGTAGAAGTAGTCGTTGGCGTGACAACTTCATGAAGACACAATGATGGAGATCATGATGATGGAGATCATGGTGTCATGCCAGTGACGAAGATGATCATGGAGCCCCGAAGATGGAGATCGAAGGAGCTATATGATATTGGCCATATCATGTCACTACTATATAATTGCATGTGATGTTTATTATGTTTTATGCATCTTGTTTACTTAGAACGGCGGTAGTAAATAAGATGATCCCTTATAATAATTTCAAGAAAGTGTTCCCCCTAACTGTGCACCGTTGCTAAAGTTCGTCGTTTTGAAGCACCACGTGATGATCGGGTGTGATAGATCCTTAAGTTCACATACAACGGGTGTAAGACAGATTTACACATGCAGAACACTTAGGGTTAACTTGACGAGCCTAGCATGTACAGACATGGCCTCGGAACACAGAGACCGAAAGGTCGAACACGAGTCGTATGGAAGATACGATCAACATGGAGATGTTCACCGACGATGACTAGTCCGTCTCACGTGATGATCGGACACGGCCTAGTCGACTCGGATCGTGTAACACTTAGATGACTAGAGGGATGTATAACCTGAGTGGGAGTTCATTATAATAATTTGATAAGATGAATAATTATCATGAACTTAGTCTAAAACCTTTGCAAATATGTCTTGTAGATCAAATGGCCGCCGCTCATGTCAACATGAACTTCAACGCGTTCCTAGAGAAAACCAAGCTGAAAGATGATGGCAGCAACTATACGGACTGGGTCCGGAACCTGAGGATCATCCTCATAGCTGCCAGGAAACAATATGTCCTAGAAGGACCGCTAGGTGATGCACCCGTCCCAGAGAACCAAGACATTATGAATGCTTGGCAGTCTCGCGCTGATGATTACTCCCTCATTCAGTGCGGCATGCTTTACAGCTTAGAACCGGGGCTCCAAAAGCGTTTTAAGCAACACGGAGCATATGAGATGTTCGAGGAGCTGAAACTAGTTTTCCAAGCTCATGCCCGGGTCGAGAGATATGAAGTCTCCGACAAGTTCTATAGTTGTAAGATGGAGGGAAATAGTTCTGTCAGTGAGCATATACTCAAAATGTCTGGGTTGCACAACCGCCTATCCCAGTTGGACATTAACCTCCCGGATGAGGCGGTCATTGACAGAATCCTTCAGTCGCTCCCACCAAGCTACAAGAGCTTTGTGATGAACTACAATATGCAGGGGATGGTGAAGACCATTCCTGAAGTATTTTCAATGCTGAAGTCAGCAGAGGTTGAAATCAAGAGAGAACATCAAGTGTTGATGGTCAATAAGACCACTAAGTTCAAGAAGGGCAAGGGTAAGAAGAACTTCAAGAAGGACGGCAAAGATGTTGCCGCACCCGGTAAGCCAGTTGCCGGGAAGAAGTCAAAGAATGGACCCAAGCCTGAAACTGAGTGCTTTTATTGCAAGGGGAAGGGTCACTGGAAGCGGAACTGCCCCAAATACTTAGCGGACAAGAAGGCCGGCAACACTAAAGGTATATTTGATATACATGTAATTGATGTGTACCTTACCAGTACTCGTAGTAACTCCTGGGTATTTGATACCGGTGCCGTTGCTCACATTTATAACTCACAGCAGGAGCTGCGGAATAAGCGGAGACTGGCGAAGGACGAGGTGACGATGCGCGTCGGGAATGGTTCCAAGGTCGATGTGATCGCCGTCGGCACGCTACCTCTACATTTACCTACGGGATTAGTTTTAAACCTCAATAATTGTTATTTAGTGCCAAGTTTGAGCATGAACATTGTATCTGGATATCGTTTAATACGAGATGGCTACTCATTTAAATCTGAGAATAATGGTTGTTCTATTTATATGAGAGATATGTTTTATGTTCATGCGTCAATGGTCAATGGTTTATTCTTAATGAATCTCGAACGTAATGTTACACATATTCATAGCATGAATACCAAAAGATGTAAAGTTGATAACGATAGTCCCACATACTTGTGGCACTGCCGCCTTGGTCATATTGGTGTCAAGCGCATGAAGAAGCTCCATACTGATGGACTTTTAGAGTCTCTCAATTATGAATCATTTGACACATGCGAACCATGCCTCGTGGGCAAAATGACCAAGACCCCGTTCTCCGGAACAATGGAGCGAGCAACCAACTTGTTGGAAATCATACGTACCGATGTGTGCGGTCCAATGAGCGTTGAGGCTCGCGGAGGATATCGTTATGTTCTCACTCTCATTGATGACATGAGTAGATATGGATATGTCTACTTGATGAAACACAAGTCTGAGACCTTTGAAAAGTTCAAGGAATTTCAGAATGAAGTAGAGAATCAACGTGACCGAAAGATAAAATTCTTGCGATCGGATCGTGGAGGAGAATATTTAAGTCACGAATTTGGTACACACTTAAGAAAATGTGGAATCGTTTCACAACTCACGCCGCCTGGAACACCTCAGCGTAACGGTGTGTCCGAACGTCGCAATCGCACTCTATTGGATATGGTGCGATCTATGATGTCTCTTACCGATTTATCGCTATCATTTTGGGGATACGCTCTAGAGACAGCTACATTCACTTTAAATAGGGCACCGTCTAAATCCGTTGAGATGACACCGTATGAATTATGGTTTGGGAAGAAACCTAAGCTGTCGTTTCTAAAAGTTTGGGGATGCGATGCTTATGTCAAGAAACTTCAACCTGAAAAGCTCGAACCCAAGTCGGAAAAATGCGTCTTCATAGGATACCCTAAAGAAACCATTGGGTATACCTTCTACTTAAGATCCGAGGGCAAGATCTTTGTTGCCAAGAACAGATCCTTTCTGGAAAAAGAGTTTCTCTCGAAAGAAGTAAGTGGGAGGAAAGTAGAACTTGATGAAGTACTACCTCTTGAACGGGATAGTAGTGCAGCTCAGGAAATTGTTCCTGTGATGCCTACACCAACTGAAGAGGAAAATAATGATGATGATCAAGGTACTTCGGATCAAGTTGCTACTGAACTTCGTAGGTCCACAAGGACACGTTCCGCACCAGAGTGGTACGACAACCCTGTCCTGGAAATCAATGTTGTTGGACAACGGTGAACCTTCGAACTATGAAGAAGCAATGGCGGGCCAGATTCCAACAAATGGCTTGAAGCCATGAAATCCGAGATAGAATCCATGTATGAAAACAAAGTATGGACTTTGACAGACTTGCCCGATGAACGGCGAGCGATAGAAAACAAATGGATCTTTAAGAAGAAGACGGACGCGGATGGTAATATTACCGTCTATAAAGCTCGACTTGTCGCTAAGGGTTATCGACAAGTTCAAGGGGTTGACTACGACGAGACATTCTCTCCCGTAGCGAAGCTGAAGTCCGTCTGAATCATGTTAGCAATTGCCGCATACTATGATTATGAGATATGGCAGATGGACGTCAAAATGGCATTCCTTAACGGACATCTTAAGGAAGAATTGTATATGATGCAGCCGGAAGGTTTTGTCGATCCTAAGAACACTAACAAAGTATGCAAGCTCCAGCGATCCATTTATGGGCTAGTGCAAGCATCTCGGAGTTGGAACATTCGCTTTGATGAGATGATCAAAGCGTTTGGATTTATGCAGACTTATGGAGAAGCCTGCGTTTACAAGAAAGTGAGTGGGAGCTCTGTAGCATTTCTCATATTATATGTAGATGACATACTTTTGATGGGAAATGATATAGAACTTTTGGACAGCATTAAGGCCTACTTGAATAAGTGTTTTTCAATGAAGGACCTTGGAGAAGCTGCTTATATATTAGGCATCAAGATCTATAGAGATAGATCGAGACGCCTCATAGGTCTTTCACAAAGCACATACCTTGATAAGATTTTGAAGAAGTTCAAAATGGATCAGTCCAAGAAGGGGTTCTTGCCGGTATTGCAAGGTGTGAGATTGAGCTCGGCTCAATGCCCGACCACGGCAAAAGATAAAGAAGAGATGAGTGTCATCCCCTATGCTTCAGCCATAGGATCTATTATGTATGCCATGCTGTGTACCAGACCTGATGTAAACCTTGCCGTAAGTTTGGTAGGAAGGTACCAAAGTAATCCCGGCAAGGAACACTGGACAGTGGTCAAGAATATCCTAAAGTACCTGAAAAGGACGAAGGACATGTTTCTCGTTTATGGAGGTGACGAAGAGCTCGTCGTAAAGGGTTACGTCGACGCTAGCTTCGACACGGATCTGGATGACTCTAAGTCACAAACCGGATACGTGTATATGTTGAATGGTGGAGCAGTAAGCTGGTGTAGCTGCAAGCAGAGCGTCGTGGCAGGATCTACATGTGAAGCGGAGTACATGGCAGCCTCGGAGGCAGCGCATGAAGCAATTTGGGTGAAGGAGTTCATCACCGACCTAGGAGTCATACCCAATGCGTCGGGGCCTATCAAACTCTTCTGTGACAACACTGGAGCTATTGCCCTTGCCAAGGAGCCCAGGTTTCACAAGAAGACCAAGCACATCAAGCGTCGTTTCAACTCCATCCGTGAAAATGTTCAAGATGGAGACATAGATATTTGCAAAGTACATACGGATCTGAATGTCGCAGATCCGTTGACTAAACCTCTCTCGCGAGCAAAACATGATCAACACCAGAACTCTATGGGTGTTCGATTCATCACAATGTAACTAGATTATTGACTCTAGTGCAAGTGGGAGACTGTTGGAAATATGCCCTAGAGGCAATAATAAAAGGGTTATTATTATATTTCCTTGTTCATGATAATTGTCTTTTATTCATGCTATAACTGTATTATCCGGAAATCGTAATACACGTGTGAATACACAGACCATAACATGTCCCTAGTGAGCCTCTAGTTGACTAGCTCGTTGGTCAACAGATAGTCATGGTTTCCTGACTACGGACATTAGATGTAATTGACAACGGGATCACATCGTTAGGAGAATGATGTGATGGACAAGACCCAATCCTAAGCATAGCACAAGATCATGTAGTTCGTTTTGCTAGAGCTTTTTCAGTGTCAAGTATCACTTCCTTAGACCATGAGATCGTGTAACTCCCGGATACCGTAAGAGTGCTTTGGGTGTACCAAATGTCACAACGTAACTGGGTGACTATAAAGGTGCACTACAGGTATCTCCAAAAGTGTCTGTTGGGTCGACACGGATCGAGACTGGGATTTGTCACTCCGTATGACGGAGAGGTATCTCTGGGCCCACTCGGTAATGCATCATCATAATGAGCTCAAAGTGACCAAGTGTTTGGTCACGGGATCATGCATTACGGTACGAGTAAAGTGACTTGCCGGTAACGAGACTGAACGAGGTATTGGGATACCGACGATCGAGTCCCGGGCATGTAACGTACCGATTGACAAAGGGAATTGTATACGGGGTTGTTTGAATCCTCGACATCGTGGTTCATCCGATGAGATCATCGAGGAGCATGTGGGAGCCAACATGGGTATCCAGATCCCGCTGTTGGTTATTGCCCGAGAGCCGTCTCGGTCATGTCTACGTGTCTCCTGAACCCGTAGGGTCTACACACTTAAGGTTCGATGACGCTAGGGTTGTATGAATATGAGTATGCAGCATACCGAATGTTGTTCGGAGTCCCGTATGAGATCCCGGACGTCATGAGGAGTTCCAGAATGGTCCGGAGGTGAAGAATTATATATAGGAAGTGATATTTCGGCCATCGGGAAAGTTTCGGGGTCGCCCGGTATTATACCGGGACCACCGAAAGGGTCCCGGGGGTCCACCGGGTGGGGCCACCCATCCCGGAGGGCCCCAAGGGCTGAAGTGGGGAGGGGAACCAGCCCATAGTGGGCTGGTGCGCCCCCCTTGGCCCACCCCCTACGCCTAGGGTTGAAACCCTAGGGTGGGGGGCGCCCCACTTGCCTTGGGGGGTACTCCACCCCCTTGGCCACCGCCCCCCTTGGGAGATTGGATCTCCCAGGGCCGGCGCCCCCCTGGGGGCCTATATAAAGGGAGGGGGAGGTGGCAGCCGCACCCTGAAGTTCTGGCGCCTCCCTCCCCCTGCTACACCTCTTCCTCCTCCGTCACGTGCTTGGCGAAGCCCTGCCGGAGTGCTGCTGTTCCACCACCACCACGCCGTTGTGCTGCTGCTGGAGCCATCATCATCAACCTCTCCTTCCCCCTTGCTGGATCAAGAAGGAGGAGACGTCATCCGCTCCGTACGTGTGTTGAACACGGAGGTGCCGTCCGTTCGGCGCTAGGATCTCCGGTGATAGGATCACGACGAGAACGACTACTTCAACCCCGTTCTTTTGAACGCTTCCGCTCGCGATCTACAAAGTGGTATGTAGATGCATCTCCCATGACTCGTTGCTTAGATGAACTCATAGATGGATCTTGGTGAAACCATAGGAAAAATTTTAATTTTCTGCAACGTTCCCCAACAGAACTATCTGGGGAAGAATATGAATGTGTACATGCAATCTCTCAATGCATGACTTGCCGGCGTATGCGCTATTCGTTGGCTGGTGTGTGCATGGAAGGTTCCCGTGCCCCACATGCATGGCAGCTCTTGAGTTTCGTTGGCTGCAGGCGAGTCGCAAGTTTTCTTGCTTCGACTTGCATAGACAGTTCCTGGGTCCTCGCCATAAGTTCAGGAAAGACAAGAAGAGCTTCATGAAAGGTAGAGTTGTCAAAAACTCTACACCACCTCCGTTGACAGGCCAAGAGACCCTGGATCTGTTAAACGCTCTAGAGCCAGATCCAGAGCGTCCAGGGTATTTCAAGGGGTATAATTCGAAACACGCTTAGACTCACAAGACATGCTTGTGGGATCTGCCTTACTTCAAAGACCTCCTCTGCCCACACAACATCGACGTGATGCACACTGAAAAGAATATCACCGAGGCACTTTTTGGTACATTGTTCGGCATAGAGGGGAAGTCAAAGGATAATAATAAGGCTAGAGTCGATCAGGAGGCGCTATGCCATACACCGTTACAAAACATGCAAGAACCGAAAGGAAAGCATAACTAGATGAAGCTAAAGGCATGGTTCAATCTTGGAAGGCCAGCTATGAGGGAAATTATCTTGTGGGTGAAAATGCATTTGATGTTCCCCGATGGGTATGCGGTGAATCTAAAGAGGGGAGCGAGTCTTGAGAAATTGCAAATATTTGGTCTCAAGAGTCATGATTGGCACATATGGATTGAGCTGGTAATGCCGATGATGTTGTGTGGCTTCATTCCTAAGGATGAATGGCTATTACTGGCAGAGCTGAGCTATTTCTTTTGTGTTCTTTGTGCAAAAGAAGTATCGCCTGCCGTGCTAGAAGAAATGGAAGAGCTGGTGCCAGAGTTGATCTGCAAGTTAGAGAAGATCTTTCCATCAGGGTTCTTTAATCCAATGCAACACTTGATTTTGCATCTCCCTACCAAGGCAAGATTGACGGGGCCCGTGCAAAATCGTTGGTGCTACGCAACTGAGAGGATGCGGAAGACGCTCCGAGCAAAATGTAAAAATAAACGTAGAATTGAAGCATCGATGGCCGAGGCATTCATTACTGAGGAGGCAGCAAACTTTGTGACAACACACTACGAAGCCCAAAATCATCATTTGCATAATCCGAAGTCTCGGTACAATGCTAGCGACCAAAAAAGGGTGGATCCAACCTCAGCCTATTCAAAGGGAATCTCGCACCAGCCGGTGCTTCAAAACCAATATCGTTGGATGTCAAAGGATGGAGGACCATTTCGTTGTATATCTTCACCATCCTAATAGAAGTGCGGCCGTACATTGAGTAAGTTCTCGCGGTACATTGTTTCGCAACTTCTAATTCCTTTGAACTGCTCTTATTCCCGGATATTTTTTGATACAATCGATATGTCGCCAAATTCTCGGATGGAGCGGTGATCCAAAAGGAATTCGTCGAAGAGTATGGGCTTCTGGCAAAGCAAGGAGGCTGCTTTGCCGGTTTCATCTCTTGGTTCAAACAAACGGTAATTTCCATTAGACCATTCTCATTTCTTCGTCTAATTTGCGGCTAATGCAACAACCCTTTCGTATTAAACTTGTGGGCTAATTCAGAGTCTATGGACACCGAACTGGGACAAGTCGCTAATGGTTTTGACTTTATGGTCCGCTCATTTGACAAATACGACATCTATGGGTATTGCTTTCATACCTACAACAAAGAGCCATCTATGGCCAACCGAAAGTCTACAAATTGTTGTGTCTCTGCTATTCGCGATGGAGGTATCGAGTATTATGGGAGAGTTGAAGCAATTTATGAACTTCTATTCTATGGTCAAAATGCATCGAACATCGTAGTCTTCAAATGTTATTGGTTCTAGCCGGAGGAGACTAGAAGGACTCATGAACATATAGGGCTAGTCGAAATCAAACAAAGCACTCATTTAGATGTTCCCGATGTCTATATTACGGCTCAACACGCGACCCAAGTTTTCTATCTATCGTGGGCCTGCCAAACTGATCCAAATCTGAATGGTTGTGATGTCGTTTATGAAGTGCCGCCACGTGTTAGACACCCTACCCCCAATGAAGAGGATTATGAACCTCATATTAACCCAAACACATATGAAGGTGAGTTAAGAAACACGTCTTTCCAAAAAACGCTTCAAGAAACGCTCTAATTCACCCCAGAACATTGAAGTAGATAACGATAGTGAACCCGAATTCACCCCTGAGCCGGAACAAGAAGAGCCTGAACAAGAAAAGGTTACTATTGCAGATGACTTGTCAATGCTTTACCGATTACTTAAAGGTGGCCTTCCACATGTTCACGCCACTGAACCCGATGAGCACTTCATTCATGATAGTGATGATGATGATGCATTTATTGATCCTGGAGCATTTATTGAACCTGACGATCAAGATTATTATTAGGTATACAATTCTTATTATGTTGTACTTGATTTATATAGTTACTTGTATGATTTATATAGTTAGTTGTATAATTTTCTTACTTTGTATGATTGTTTGTTATACACAGTGCCATGGTCTTGATATCCGTCCCCGTCGGCCCTCACCCGATTTATGATTGGGATGTGGTATATTCTCTTTTATAACTACTTGTTGCACTTCGCATTTATGACAATTATGGCCATCAAGTTGACATAGAGATATTTTTCTCCAGGAGGTATGTGAACCAGAAATTGCAACCGACCCTCTTGTCGAGAACTCAAATTTAGTTGAAAAAGAAAAATGAGTATTTGAAAGAAATTTTTTAAAGAATTGAAGAAGAGAATATGAAATTGGAGTTGTATGTTGCCGAAGTCGTCGATGATCACAAGATGAAGATGAATGCAATGCGCTTGAAGATGGATGCAACGCGCTTAAAGATTAAAAAGATTAGAAAAATATGCCATTGATAATGAGGCTTGGTATCATTATGCCATTGGATCAATTGTTACCTTAGTTGCAATCTTCATCGCATTTGTTGTGATGAGGGTAAGTTTTCTCTAGTGTTTTGCTTAACAAATGCATACGTAGCTTCGTACATGCTTGTTAGCCCTATTATGCCACATACTTGAAGGAAATATGCCCTAGAGGCAATAATAAAGTTATTATTTATTTCCTCATATCATGATAAATGTTTATTATTCATGCTAGAATTGTATTAACCGGAAACATGATACATGTGTGAATACATAGACAAACATATAGTCACTAGTATGCCTCTACTTGACTAGCTCATTAATCAAAGATGGTTATGTTTCCTAACCATAGACATGTGTTGTCATTTGATTAATGGGATCACATCATTAGAAGAATGATGTGATTGACATGACCCATTCCGTTAGCCTAGCACTTGATCGTTTAGTATACTGCTATTGCTTTCTTCATGACTTATACATGTTCCTGTAACTATGAGAAATATGCAACTCCCGTTTACCGGAGGAACACTTTGGGTACTACCAAACGTCACAACGTAACTGGGTGATTATAAAGGAGTACTACAGGTGTCTCCGAAGGTACATGTTGAGTTGGCGTATTTCGAGATTAGGTTTTGTCACTCCGATTGTCGGAGAGGTATCTCTGGGCCCTCTCGGTAATGCACATCATTATAAGCCTTGCAAGCAATGTGACCAAATGAGTTGGTTACGGGATGATGCATTACGGAACGAGTAAAGAGACTTGCCGGTAACGAGATTGAACTAGGTATTGGATACCGACGATCAAATCTCGGGCAAGTAACATACCGATGACAAAGGGAACAACGTATGTTGTTATGCGGTTTGACCGATAAAGATCTTCGTAGAATATGTAGGAACCAATATGGGCATCCAGGTCCCGCTATTGGTTATTGACCGAGAATGGTTCTAGGTCATGTCTACATAGTTCTCGAACCTGTAGGGTCCGCATGCTTAACGTTATGATGACAGTTTTATTATGAGTTTATAAGTTTTGATGTACCGAAGTTTGTTCGGAGTCCCGGATGTGATCACGGACATGACGAGGAGTCTCGAAATGGTCGAGACATAAAGATTGATATATTGGAAGCCTATGTTTGGACATCGAAAAGGTTCCGGGTGAAATCGGGATTTTACCGGAACACCGGGGGGTTACCGGAACCCTCCCGGGGGTTAATGGGCCTTAGTGGGCCATGAGGAAGAAGAGGAGGGCCGGCCAGGGCAGGCCGCGCGCCCCCTCCCTCCCTAGTCCGAATAGGACAAGGAAGAGGGGGGCGGCGCCCCCTCTCCTCTTTCCCCTCCCCCCTTTCCTTCTCCACCAAGGCAAGAGGGGGGAGTCCTACTCCCAGTGGGAGTAGGACTCCTCCAGGCGCACCCCAAGGGGGCCGGCCGCACCTCCCCCTCCCTCCTTTATATCGGGGGCAGGGGGCACCCCATAACACACAAGTTGATCTAGGGATCGTTCCTTAGCCGTGTGCGGTGCCCCCCCTCCACCATATTCCACCTCGGTCATATCGTCGCGGAGTTTAGGCGAAGCCCTGCACCATAGAGCATCATCGTCACCATGCCGTCGTGCTGACGAAACTCATCCCCGAAGCTTTGCTGGATAGGAGCCCGGGGATCGTCATCGAGCTGAACGTGTGCTGAACTCGGAGGTGTCGTACGTTCGGTGCTTGGATCGGTCGGATCGTGAAGACATACAACTACATCAACCGCGTTGTCATAACGCTTCCGCTTACGGTCTACGAGGGTACGTGGACGGACACTCTCCCCTCTCGTTGCTATGCCATCACCATGATCTTGCATGTACATAGGAAATTTTTTGAAATTACTACGTTCCCCAACAGTGGCATCCGAGCCTAGGTTTTATGCGTTGATGTTATATGCACGAGTAGAACACAAGTGAGTTGTGGGCGATATAAGTCATACTGCTTACCAGCATGTCATACTTTGGTTCAGCAGCATTGTGAGATGAAGCGGCCCGGACCGACATTACGCGTGCGCTTACGCGAGACTGGTTTCACCGCTACGAGCACTCGTTGCTTAAAGGTGACCGGCAGGTGTCTGTCTCTCTCACTTTAGTTGAACCGAGTGTGGCTACGCCCGGTCCTTGTGAAGGTTAAAACAGCACCAACTTGACAAACTATCGTTGTGGTTTTGATGCGTAGGTAAGAACGGTTCTTGCTAAGCCCGTAGCAGCCACGTAAAAATTGCAACAACAAAGCAGAGGACGTCTAACTTGTTTTTGCAGGGCATGTTGTGATGTGATATGGTCAAGACGTGATGCTATATTTTATTGTATGAGATGATCATGTTTTGTAACCAAAGATATCGGCAACTGGCAGGAGCCATATGGTTGTCGCTTTATTGTATGAAATGCAAACGCCCTGTAATTGCTTTACTTTATCACTAAGCGGTAGCGATAGTCGTAGAAGCAATAGATGGCGTAACGACAATGATGCTACGATGGAGATCAAGGTGTCGCGTCGGTGACGATGGTGATCACGACGGTGCTTCGAAGATGGAGATCACAAGCACAAGATGATGATGGCCATATCATATCACTTATATTGATTGCATGTGATGTTTATCCTTTATGCATCTTATCTTGCTTTGATTGACAGTAGCATTTTAAGATGATCTCTCACTTAATAATCAAGAAGTGTTCTCCCTGAGTATGCACCGTTGCGAAAGTTCTTTGTGCTAAGACACCACGTGATGATCGGGTGTGATAGGCTCTACGTTCAAATACAACGGGTGCAAAACAGTTGCACACGCGGAATACTCAGGTCATACTTGACGAGCCTAGCATATACAGATATGGCCTCGGAACATGGAGACCGAAAGGTCGAACGTGAATCATATAGTAGATATGATCAACATAGTGATGTTCACCATTGAAACTACTCCATCTCACGTGATGATCGGACATGGTTTAGTTGATTTGGATCACGTAATCACTTAGATGACTAGAGAGATGTCTGTCTAAGTGGGAGTTCTTTAGTAATATGATTAATTGAACTTAAATTTATCATGAACTTAGTACCTGATAGTATTTTGCTTGTCTATGTTTGTTTGTAGATAGATGGCTCGTGCTGTTGTTCCGTTAAATTTTAATGCGTTCCTTGAGAAAGCAAAGTTGAAAGATGATGGTAGCAATTACACGGACTGGGTCCGTAACCTGAGGATTATCCTCATTGCTGCACAGAAAAGTTATGTCCTGAAAGCACCGCTGGGTGCCAGGCCTGCTGCTGATGCAACTGACGGCGTTAAGAACGTCTGGCAGAGCAAAGCTGATGACTACTCGATAGTTCAGTGTGCCATGCTTTACGGCTTAGAACCGGGTCTTCAACGACGTTTTGAACGTCATGGAGCATATGAGATGTTTCAGAAATTGAAGTTAATATTTCAAGAAAATGCCCGGATTGAGAGATATGAAGTCTCCAATAAGTTCTATAGCTGCAAGATGGAGGAGAATAGTTCTGTCAGTGAACACATACTCAAAATGTCTGGGTATAATAATCACTTGATTCAACTGGGAGTTAATCTTCCTAATGATAGTGTCATTGACAAAATTCTTCAATCACTGCCACCAAGCTACAAGAGCTTCGTGATGAACTATAATATGCAAAGGATGAACAAGACTATTCCCGAGCTCTTCGCGATGCTAAAAGCCGCGGAGGTAGAAATCAAGAAGGAGCATCAAGTGTTGATGGTTAACAAGACCACCAGTTTCAAGAAAAAGGGCAAAGGGAAGAAGAAGGGGAACTTCAAAAAGAACAGCAAGCAAGTTGCTGCTCAAGAGAAGAAACCCAAGTCTGGACCTAAGCCTGAAACTGAGTGCTTCTACTGCAAGGAGACTGGACACTGGAAGCGGAACTGCCCCAAGTATTTGGCGGATAAGAAGGATGGCAAAGTGAACAAAGGTATATGTGATATACATGTTATTGATGTGTACCTTACTAATGCTCACAGTAGCACCTGGGTATTTGATACTGGTTCTGTTGCTAATATTTGCAACTCAAAACAGGGACTACGAATTAAGCGAAGATTGGCTAAGGACGAGGTGACGATGCACGTGGGAAATGGTTCCAAAGTCGATGTGATCGCGGTCGGCGCGCTACCTCTACATCTACCATCAGGATTAGTTTTAGACCTAAATAATTGTTATTTGGTGCCAGCGTTGAGCATGAACATTATATCTGGATGTTGTTTGATGCGAGATGGTTATTCATTTAAATCAGAGAATAATGGTTGTTCTATTTATATGAGTAATATCTTTTATGGTCATGCACCCTTGAAGAGTGGTCTATTTTTATTGAATCTCGATAGTAGTAATACACATATTCATAGTGTTGAAACCAAAAGATGCAGAGTTGATAACAATAGTGCAACTTATTTGTGGCACTGCCGTTTAGGTCATATCGGTGTAAAGCGCATGAAGAAACTCCATACTGATGGGCTTTTGGAATCACTTGATTATGAATCACTTGGTACTTGCGAACCGTGCCTCATGGGCAAGATGACTAAAACGCCGTTCTCCGGAACTATGGAGCGAGCAACTAATTTGTTGGAGATCATACATACTGATGTTTGTGGTCCAATGAATGTTGAGGCTCGCGGCGGGTATCGTTATTTTCTCACCTTCACAGATGATTTGAGCAGATATGGGTATATCTACTTAATGAAACACAAGTCTGGAACATTTGAAAAGTTCAAAGAATTTCAGAGTGAAGTGGAAAATCATCATAACAAGAAAATAAAGTTTCTACGATCTGATCGTGGAGGAGAATATTTGAGTTACGAGTTTGGTCTGCACTTGAAACAATGCGGAATAGTTTCGCAACTCACGCCACCCGGAACACCACAACGAAATGGTGTGTCCGAACGTCGTAATCGTACTTTACTAGATATGGTGCGATCTATGATGTCTCTTACTGATTTACCGCTATCGTTTTGGGGTTATGCTTTAGAGACGGCTGCATTCACGTTAAATAGGGCACCATCAAAATCCGTTGAGACAACACCTTATGAACTATGGTTTGGCAAGAAACCAAAGTTGTCGTTTCTTAAAGTTTGGGGCTGCGATGCTTATGTGAAGAAACTTCAACCAGATGAGCTCGAACCCAAATCGGAGAAATGTGTCTTCATAGGATACCCAAAAGAGACTATTGGGTACACCTTCTATCACAGATCTGAGGGCAAGATTTTCGTTGCTAAAATCGGATCCTTTCTAGAGAAGGAGTTTCTCTCGAAAGAAGTGAGTGGGAGGAAAGTAGAACTTGATGAGATAACTATATCTACTCCCTTGTTGGAAAGTAGTTCATCACAAGAACCGGTTCCTGTGACAACTACACCAACTAGTGAGGAAGCTGATGATATTGATCATGAAACTTCAGATCAAGTTTCTACTGAACCTCGTAGGTCTACCAGAGTAAGATCCGCACCAGAGTGGTACGATAATCCTATTCTGGAAGTCATGTTACTTGACCATGATGAACCCAAGAACTATGAGGAAGCGATGATGAGCCCAGATTCTGCAAAATGGCTAGAGGCCATGAAATCTGAGATGGGATCCATGTACAAAAACAAAGTATGGACTTTGGTTGACTTGCCCGATGATTGGCAAGCCATTGAGAATAAATGGATCTTTAAGAAGAAGACTGACGCTGATGGTAATATAACTGTCTATAAAGCTCGACTTGTTGCGAAAGGTTTTCGACAAGTTCAAGGGGTTGACTACGATGAGACTTTCTCACCCGTAGTGATGCTTAAGTCTGTCCGAATCATGTTAGCTATTGCTGCATTTCATGATTATGAAATTTGGCAAATGGATGTCAAAACTGCATTCTTGAATGGATTTCTGGAAGAAGAGTTGTATATGATGCAACCAGAAGGTTTTGTTGATCCAAAAGGTGCTAACAAAGTGTGCAAGCTCCAGCGATCCATTTATGGACTGGTGCAAGCATCTCGGAGTTGGAATAAACGTTTTGATAGTGTGATCAAAGCATATGGTTTTATACAGACTTTTGGAGAAGCCTGTATTTACAAGAAAGTGAATGGGAGCTCTGTAGCATTTCTGATTTTATATGTAGATGACATATTATTAATTGGAAATGACATAGAATTTCTGGATAGCATAAAGGGATACTTGAATAAAAGTTTTTCAATGAAAGACCTCGGTGAAGCTGCTTACATATTGGGCATCAAGATCTATAGAGATAGATCAAGACGCTTAATAGAACTTTCACAAAGCACATACCTTGATAAAATTTTGAAAAAGTTCAAAATGGATCAGGCAAAGAAAGGTTTCTTGCCTGTGCTACAAGGTGTGAAGTTGAGTCAAACTCAATGCCCGACCACAGCAGAAGATAGAGAGAAAATGAAAGATGTTCCCTATGCTTCAGCCATAGGCTCTATCATGTATGCAATGCTGTGTACCAGACCTGACGTATGCTTAGCAATAAGCTTGGCAGGAAGGTACCAAAGTAATCCAGGAGTGGATCACTGGACAGCGGTCAAGAACATCCTGAAATACCTGAAAAGGACTAAGGATATGTTTCTCGTATATGGAGGTGACAAAGAGCTAGTCGTAAATGGTTACATTGATGCAAGCTTTGACACTGATCCGGACGATTCTAAATCGCAAACCGGATACGTGTTTTTATTAAATGGTGAAGCTGTAAGTTGGTGCAGTTCTAAACAAAGCGTCGTGGCGGGATCTACATGTGAAGCGGAGTACATAGCTGCTTCTGAAGCAGCAAATGAAGGAGTCTGGATGAAGGAGTTCATTACCGATCTAGGTGTCATACCTAGTGCATCGGGACCAATGAAGATCTTCTGTGACAATACTGGTGCAATTGCTTTGGCAAAGGAATCCAGATTTCACAAGAGGACCAAGCACATCAAGAGACGCTTCAATTCCATTCGGGACCAAGTCCAAGTGGGAGACATAGAGATTTGCAAAATACATACGGATCTGAATGTTGCAGACCCGTTGACTAAGCCTCTCTCACGAGCAAAACATGATCAACACCAAGACTCCATGGGTGTTAGAATCATTACTATGTAATCTAGATTATTGACTCTAGTGCAAGTGGGAGATTGAAGGAAATATGCCCTAGAGGCAATAATAAAGTTATTATTTATTTCCTCATATCATGATAAATGTTTATTATTCATGCTAGAATTGTATTAACCGGAAACATGATACATGTGTGAATACATAGACAAACATATAGTCACTAGTATGCCTCTACTTGACTAGCTCATTAATCAAAGATGGTTATGTTTCCTAACCATAGACATGTGTTGTCATTTGATTAATGGGATCACATCATTAGAAGAATGATGTGATTGACATGACCCATTCCGTTAGCCTAGCACTTGATCGTTTAGTATACTGCTATTGCTTTCTTCATGACTTATACATGTTCCTGTAACTATGAGAAATATGCAACTCCCGTTTACCGGAGGAACACTTTGGGTACTACCAAACGTCACAACGTAACTGGGTGATTATAAAGGAGTACTACAGGTGTCTCCGAAGGTACATGCTGAGTTGGCGTATTTCGAGATTAGGTTTTGTCACTCCAATTGTCGGATAGGTATCTCTGGGCCCTCTCGGTAATGCACATCATTATAAGCCTTGCAAGCAATGTGACCAAATGAGTTGGTTACGGGATGATGCATTACAGAACGAGTAAAGAGACTTGCCGGTAACGAGATTGAACTAGGTATTGGATACCGACGATCAAATCTCGGGCAAGTAACATACCGATGACAAAGGGACCAACGTATGTTGTTATGCAGTTTGACCGATAAAGATCTTCGTAGAATATGTAGGAACCAATATGGGCATCCAGGTCCCGCTATTGGTTATTGACCGAGAATGGTTCTAGGTCATGTCTACATAGTTCTCGAACCCGTAGGGTCCGCACGCTTAACGTTACGATGACAGTTTTATTATGAGTTTATAAGTTTTGATGTACCGAAGTTTGTTCGGAGTCCCGGATGTGATCACGGACATGACGAGGAGTCTCGAAATGGTCGAGACATAAAGATTGATATATTGGAAGCCTATGTTTGGACATCAAAAAGGTTCCGGGTGAAATCGGGATTTTACTGGAACACCGGGGGGTTACCGGAACCCTCCCGGGGGTTAATGGGCCTTAGTGGGCCATGAGGAAGAAGAGGAGGGCCGGCCAGGGCAGGCCGCGCGCCCCCTCCCCCCTAGTCCAAATAGGACAAGGAAGGGGGGGGGGCGGCGCCCCCCTCTCCTCTTTCCCCTCCCCCCTTTCCTTCTCCACCAAGGCAAGAGGGGGGAGTCCTACTCCCGGTGGGAGTAGGACTCCTCCAGGCGCACCCCAAGGGGGCCGGCCGCACCTCCCCCTCCCTCCTTTATATACGGGGGCACCCCATAACACACAAGTTGATCTACGGATCGTTCCTTAGCCGTGTGCGGTGCCCCCCTCCACCATATTCCACCTCGGTCATATCGTCGCGGAGTTTAGGCGAAGCCCTGCGCCGGTAGAGCATCATCGTCACCATGCCGTCGTGCTGACGGAACTCATCCCCGAAGCTTTGCTGGATCGGAGCCCGGGGATCGTCATCGAGCTGAACATGTGCTGAACTCGAAGGTGCCGTACGTTCGGTGCTTGGATCGGTCGGATCGTGAAGACGTATAACTACATCAACCGCGTTGTCATAACGCTTCCGCTTACGGTCTACGAGGGTACGTGGACGGACACTCTCCCCTCTCGTTGTTATGCCATCACCATGATCTTGCATGTACGTAGGCAATTTTTTGAAATTACTACGTTCCCCAACAATACTTTCCCAACTTTCCCCAAAAAATACATACTTAGATAATTATCCTCCTAAATGACTTCTTCTTCTTCTTCACCACGTGTTAGACCACCTCCCCCCAATGAAGAGGATTATGAACCTCACATTAACCCAAACACATATGAAGGTGAGTTAAGAAACACGTCTTTCCAAAAAAACGCTTCAAGAAATGCTCTAGTTCACCCCAGAACATTAAAGTAGACAGTGATAGTGAACCCGACTTCACCCCTGAGCTGGAACAAGAAGAGTACGAACAGTAAGAGGTTACTGTTGTGGATGACTTGTCAATGCTTGACCGGTTACTTAAAGATGGCCTTCCACATGTTGATGCGGCTGAACCCGATGAGCACTTCATTCATGATAGTGATGATGATGATGCATTTATTGATCCCGGAACATTTATTGAACCCGGCGATCAAGATTATTATTAGGTATTCAATTTTTATTATGTTGTACTTGATTTATATAGTTACTTGTATGATTTATATAGTTACCTGTATAATTTTCTTACTTTGTATGATTGTTTGTTATACACAGTGCCATGGTTTTGATATCCGTCTCCGTCGGCCCTCGCCTGGTTTATGATTCGGATGTGGTATATTCTGTTTTTATAACTACTTGTTGCATTTTGCATTTATGACAATTATGGCCATCAAGTTGACGTAGAGATATTTTTATCTAGGAGGTATGTGAACCAGAAGTTGCAACCGACCCTCTTGTCGAGAAGTTAAATTTAGTTGAAAAAGAAAAATGAGTATTTGAAAGAAAAAATTAAAGAATTGAAGAAGAGAAGATGAAATTGGAGTTGTATGAGAAGGCATGTGACTAATGGAATCCAATCTTACATCACACTTTGAAAAGAATTGGGAACAGCTCCGGAATAATTAGAAGAGTCGGGTAAGATCCTGGGAAAAGTCCTGTGGGTTAGGGCCCACTGAAGAGATAACACCGTTGGAAAGGATTGTTGAAGAGATAGATGATGCACCGGAACAATTGAAATATTTGAATGAGGTGACAACCTCGAAGTAATTCAAACACAGACGAATCTCCTGAGATGTCTTGAGCACTCTGGAAGGATAAACTGGCGAGAGGCGAACGAGAAGGGAAAACACTTGATCCAAGGAAAAGAATATGATCAACCGAAAAACGTGAATTGAGTCCACCGGAGAAGAAAAAGAGATGAAGAATGTCGAACAAAACGAGAATTCACCGGTTGAAACAATTGTCGAAAGACTGAAGAGGCTCCGTACGAATGAAAATTGATGCTCGAAAGAGACTCAGGCTCCGGGAAGAAGAGGGTGGGAGGGCGGGAAAACAAAGGCAACTTGGAAGGGGAAAACCGATGAATAACTTCAAGGGGAAACACCGGTTGAAAGAATGCAAATGCTTCGCACGAGTAGGATGGATACTCGATTACGGACTCCGACTCTGAGATGAAAAGGGGTGGGCGGGTGGGAAAAAGAAAACTACTGAGGATTGAACTTGGCAAAGAAGAAGAGGCTCGAGTCAACTTGACGAGAAATGCACCGGATGCAAAGAGCTGAGGAACAACGATCGGAAAAAAACCAACTGCGTGATCCTAAAGAAAAATTTGAAGGGGAAGAGGAGTAACTCAAAACACCTACATCAAGATTCCTCACCAGAGCGACGAAGGGGCTGAGGAGTAAAAAGAATTCCTACTCTCCGATATACCTAGACTCCGAAAAGTTTTCTTCTAGACTCGACAGCGGCCAAGCTACATGATCAAACAAGGGGGGCTCCTAAGGTCGGTCGAGGCTCTGATACCAACTTGTCACGCCCAATATGCGATACTATCCTAAAGAGACCCGAAGGTCCCACCAAGGATAAAACCGCATATTGAAACGCTTTTGCAAGGTAGATATCATTACGTCAGCATTACATAATAGATGGGGATACATACTAGAAGCGGAAGAAGAACTCCAAAATAAGTTAACATCGCTCTCGCGTCAAGATCATCGCATAACCTGTACCTGCAACTGTTGTTGTAGTAATCTGTGAGCCACGAGGACTCAGCAATCCCATTACCATGGGTATCAAGACTAGCAAAGCTTAAAGGGTATGGAAAGGATAAGTGATGAGGTTGCAGCAGCAACTAAGCATATATGGTGGCTAACATACGCAAATAAGAGCGAGAAGAGAAGCAAACGGAATGGTCGAGAAGCTATAAGGGATCAAGGGGTGATCCTGAAACTACTTACGTTCATACATAACCCAAAAACCGTGTTCACTTCCCGGACTCCGCCGAAAAGAGACCATCACGGCTACACACGCGGTTGATGCGTTTAATTAAGTCAAGTGTCAAGTTCTCTACAACCGGATCTTAACAAATTCCCGTCTGCCACATAACCGCGGGCACGACTCTCAAAAGTTTATACCCTGCAGGGTTGTCCCAACTTAGCCCATCACAAGCTCTCACGGTCAACGAAGGATATTCCTTCTCCCATGAAGACCTCATCAGACTCGGAATCCCAGTTACAAGACATTTTGACAATGGTAAAACAAGACCAGCAAAGCCGCCCGAATGTGCCGACAAATCCCGATAGGAGTTGCACATATCTCGTTCTCAGGGCACACCAAATTGTCCAAACTTCCGGTAGGCCAGCCCCGAGTTGCCCCTGATGGCCACCGGCGGCTGACAGGTTGGACCAACACTCACGACAAGCACTGACCTGGGGGGGGGGGTAAAATAAGATTACCCTCAGGAGCGCGACTCCCAAGGGAAAAAAGGCTAGGTGAGGCAAATGTAAAACCAAGGTTGGGCCTTGCTAGAGGAGTTTTATTCAAAGCGAACTGTCAAGGGGGTCCCTGATATGTCTCTGTCGTATCTATAATTTTTTATTGTTCCATGCCAATATTCTACAACTTTTATATACTTTGGCAACTTTTTATACTATTTTTTGGGACTAACATATTGATCTAGTGCCCAGTGTCAGTTCCTGTCTGTTGCATGTTTTTTGTTTTGCAAAAACCCAATATCAAACGGAGTCCAAGCGGGATAAAAACGAACGAAGAATTATTTTGGAATATTTGTGATTTTTTGGGAGGAAGAATCAACGCGAGACGATGCCCGAGGTGGCCACGAGATAGGGGCCCACGCCCACTTAAAGAAGGCGCGGACCCCATTCTCGTGGGCCACCCGTAAGGCGGTTGATGCCCTTCTTTGGCCGCAAGAAAGCTAATTTTATGAGAAAGATCTGGGCGAAAGATTCACCCCAATCGGAGTTACGGATCTCCGGATATTTAAGAAACAGTGAAGGGGTAGAATCTGAGAACGCAGAAACAGAGAGATAGATCCAATCTCTGAGGGGCTCTCGCCCCTCCCACGCCATGGGAGCCAAGGACCAGAGGGGAAACCCTTCTCCCATCTAGGGAGAAGGTCAAGGAAGAAGAAGAAGAAGGGGGGACCTCTCCCCCTTGCTTCCGGTGGCGCCGGAACGCCGCCGGGGGCCATCATCATCACCGCGATCTTCACCAACACCGCCATCATCTTCACCAACATCTCCATCACCTTCCCCCTTCTATATCCAGCGGTCCAATCTCCCGCAACCCGCTGTACCCTCTACTTGAACATGGTGTTTTATGCTTCATATTATTGTCCAATGATGTGTTGCCATCCTATGATGTCTGAGTAGATTTACGTTGTCCTACCGGTGATTGATGAATTGCTATGATTGGTTTGAGTTGCATGTTTTATTATTGGTGCTGTTCTATGGTGCCCTCCGTGTCGCGCAAGCGTGAGGGATTCCCGTTGTAGGGTGTTGCAATGCGTTCATGATTCGCTTATAGTGGGTTGCGTGAGTGACTGAAACACAAACCCGAGTAAGTAGATTGCTGCGTATGGGATAAAGGGGACTTGATACTTTAATGCTATGGTTGGGTTTTACCTTAATGAATCTTTAGTAGTTGCGGATGCTTGCTAGAGTTCCAAGCAAAAGTGCATATGATCCAAGTAGAGAAAGTATGTTAGCTTATGCCTCTCCCTCAAATAGAATTGCAATAGTGATTACCGGTCTAGTAACGTAGTCAATTGCTTAGGGACAATTTCATAACTCCTACCACCACTTTTCCACACTCCCTATATTTACTTTATTGCATCTTTATCTAAACAGCCCCTAGTTTATGTTTACATGCTCTTTATTATCTTGCAAACCTATCCTATCACACCTACAAAGTACTTCTAGTTTCATACTTGTTCTAGGTAAAGCGAACGTCAAGCGTGCGTAGAGTCGTATCAGTGGAAGATAGGACTTGAGAGAGTATTTGTTCTACCTTTAGCTCCTCGTTGGGTTTGACACTCTTACTTATCGAAAGATGCTACAACTATCCCGTATACTTGCAGGTCATCAAGACCTTTTTCTGGCACCGTTGCCGGGGAGTCATAGTGTGGGGTGAATATTCTCGTGTGTGCTTGTTTGCTTTATCACTAAGTAATTTTTATTTGCTGTTCTAAGTTGTTCTCTATCTTAATTATGGATATGGAACGCAAAATACCAAAACAATTAGCTGTACTTGCTACTCATGAGGATGGGGTAACTCCTAAAACCCTCGATTCTCATTATGCGAGAGATATTATATACTACTTTGATAATCCTGAGAAAACCCCATTCAACTTTATAATGGGAGACACGTTGGATCAACGTGAATACTTTAGGGATTATCGCTCGACACAAAAAGGGAAACTATTATGGGATCAATTTATTATGTTGCATTGGTATGCCTGGAATCTCTGCTTGAGATATGATATTACTTGTTGCTCTAGGATGGAGGCTCCACACCTTCCCTTTTCATGCGAATTTAATGATAATGAAACCTTAGCTTCTTATGCTAATGGTATATATGATTACTATGATGTGGAACAAATAGAAGAATTTGTTGCTTTTAAGGCTGCTTATGAAATTGAATCTTTGTTTGAAAAGTATGAAGCTTTAGATGATGATGCTTATAGGCCTGAAAATCTTGCTATACTTAGATATTACTACGAAATTATGAATACAATTACTATATTAATGCATTTATTGAGAAAGTCTCCGCTGTCCAAGAAGAGACTAATATTTTGCAGGAAGCCATGGAAGAAGAAATTGATGAAACTGTGAGCTCATTGGATGAAAAAGATGATGAGGAGAGCGAAGAACAAAAGGAGGAAGAGCGGATTAGCTACCCGTGCCCACCTTCTAATGAGAGTAACCCTCCAACCCATACATTATTTAATTCCCCTTCGTGCTTACCGAAGGATGATTGCTATGATGATTGTTATGATCCCGTTGATTCTCTTGAAATATCCCTTTTTGATGATGCTTGCTATACTTGTGGCCAAGATGCCAATATGAATTATGCTTATGGAGATGAACTTGCTATAGTTCCTTATGTTAAACATGAGATTGTTGCTATTGCACCCACGCATGATAGTCCTATTATCTTTTTGAATTCTTCCTACCACACTTTATCGGAGAAGTTTGTGCTTATTAAGGATTATATTGATGGGTTGCCTTTTACTGTTGCACATGATGATTTTGATGAATGTAATATGCATGTGCTTGCTGCTCCTACTTGCCATTATTATGAGAGAGGAACTATTTCTCCACCACTCTATGTTTCCCATACTATGAAATTGCAAGAAACTGCTTATACTATGCATTGGCCTTTACTATGTGTGCATGAATTGTTCTTTTATGACATGCCGATGCATAGGAAGAGAGTTAGACTTCGTTCTTGCATGATATATATTACTTTGTGCTCACTACTAAATTACAAATCATTGTTAATTAAAATTGGCTTTGATATACCTTGGGATCCGGGTGGATTCATTACTTGAGCACTAAATGCCTAGCTTAATGGCTTTAAAGAAAGCGCTGCCAGGAAGACAAACCAGAAGTTTTAGAGAGTCATTTATTTCTGTTGAGTGCTTTTATATAGTTTAAAAACAAAAAAAATAAAGAGGGGAACCTAAAACTTTTCAAAAAGGAAAGTGAAAGTGAGAAAGATAAGCTTTATTGAAGTGGGAGCTACCCTTGAACTTTGTTCATGCTCACGGAAACTTTGTGAATCTTGATTACAGAAACTTTTGAACAAAAATAATTATCCCCTTGTATTATAAAAATAATATGCTAAGGTTTGCCTTTAGGATGTTTACAATGCTTGTTGGTTTGTACGGTGCAGGACATAAACTTTGGCTGTAGTGCGCGATTTTACATTTTTAATTGGAACGTCAAATGGTTCTGATTCCTTTTGCACTGTCTTGCTATAAAACTTTTTTATTTTTCCTAGTTTTGGTAGAATTTGTGGGGTACCATAAGTATGGTGGATGTTCAGATTTCTACAAACTGTTCTGTTTTTGACAGATTCTGTTTTTGATGCATAGTTTGCTTGTTTTGATGAATCTATCAATTTATATCAGTGGATTAAGCCATGAAAAAGTTATATTACAGTATACACAATGCAAAGACAAAATATAAATTGGTTTGCTACAGTACTTAGAGTGGTGATTTGCTTCATTATACTAACGAATCTTACCGAGTTTTCTGTTGAAGTTTTGTATGGATGAAGTGTCTAAACGAGGAGGTCTCGATATGAGGAAAAGAAAGAGAGGCAAGAGCTCAAGCTTGGGGATTCCCAAGGCACCCTAAGTAAATATTCAAGGAAACTCAAGCGCCTAAGCTTGGGGATGCCCCGGAAGGCATCCCCTCTTTCTTCAACAAGTATCGGTATGTTTTCATATTTGTTTCGTTCATGCATTATGTGCAAGTCTTGGAGCGTATTTTGCATTTAGTTTTCATTTTTCTTTTATGCACCATGCTGGTATGAGATAGTCCTTGGTTGATTTATAGAATGCTCACTGCACTTCACTTAAGTCTTTTGAGTATGGCTTTATAGAATGCTTCATGTGCTTCACTTATATCTTTTGAAGTTTGGATTGCCTGTTTCTCTTCACATATAAAACCGCCATTTGTAGAATGCTCTTTTGCTTCACTTATAATTGTTAGTGCGTGGGTATATCTTTTGTAGAAAGAATTAAACTCTCTTGCTTCACTTATATCTATTTAGAGAGATGACAGAAATTGGTCAATCACATGGTTAGTCATAAAATCCTACATAAACTTATAGATCGCTGAATATGATATGTTTGATTCCTTGCGATAGTTTTGCGATATAAAGATGGTGATATTAGAGTCATGCTAGTGGGTGGTTGTGGATTGTAGATACACTTGTGTTGAGGTTTGCAAGTCCCGTAGCATGCACGTGTGGTAACCGTTGTGTGACAAATTTGAAGCATGAGGTGTTTTTTTGATTGTCTTCCTTATGAGTGGCGGTCGGGGACGAGCGATGGTCTTTTCCTACCAATCTATCCCCCTAGGGGCATGCCTAGTAGTACTTTGATTCGAGGGCTAATAAACTTTTGCAATAAATATATGAGTTCTTTATGACTAATGTGAGTCCATGGATTATACGCACTTTTACCTTTCCATCATTGCTAGCCTCTTTGGTACCATGCATTGTCCTTTCTCACCTTGAGAGTTGGTGCAAACTTCGCCGGTGCATCCAAACCCCGTGATATGATACACTCTATCACACATAAGCCTCATTATATCTTCCTCAAAACAGCCACCATACCTATCTATCATGGCATTTTCATAGCCATTCCGAGATATATTGCCATGAAACTTTCATCATCATCATCCTTTTATTAGAGTCCGAAGCAAAATGGAGCTCTCCCGTTCGTTTGGATTGTGGACCGTCCGATCGAGCTCCCTGACTCGTCCTGGCCGTTGGATCGCGAGATGGAGCGATCCGGGCCATCCGATCGAGATGGAGCGTTTCTGGACGTCGGATCGGGTAAGACACTGCCACCGTCGGTAATTTCTACTCCCTCCGTTCCTAAATGTAAGTCTTTATAGAGATTTCACTGTAAACCGCATACAGATGTATATAGATGCATTTTAAGTTTAGATTCATTCATTTTGCTCCGTATGTAGTCCATCTAGTGAAATCTCTACAAAGACTTATATTTAGGAACGGAGGGCATACTCGTCTTTTCACACACTGAGGTATAAAAGCCAGCACCCCCGTGGTGAAACCCTAGCTGCCTCTCTCTTTTCCCACTCTCCCCCGACTCCCTCTCACTTCCTCCCGCCCCTCATGCCGCTCGCGCCGCCGCATCCCCTTCGATCTTGCGTCACCGCATCCCCGTGGAGCTCGCGCCGCAGCATCCCCGTGGAGCTCGCACCGCCGCATCCTCGTCGAGCTCACGCCGCCGCATCCCCGTCGAGCTCGAGCGTCACGCCCCGGGGGGAGAGGATGCCCACGCTGCTGTTCCCGGCAAAGCGCGCCGTCGCGCCATCGACGGGAGGAGGTCAGGCGGAGCGTGTCGTAGCCCACGCTGTTGTTCCCGGCAGTGCCCACCGTCGCCATCGACGGGAGGAGTCTAGGCGGAGCGTGCTGTCATTGCCGCCACTCATTCGTGCCTCCTCCTGCGTCTTCCCGTGCTCGCTCACCCCCCTTCCCAGCCGCCACTCGCCTCCCCCCTTCCCTGGACGCCTTGAGGTGCTGGCCGAGGTCGCCCGGGTCGAGATTGATGGCGGCTGGGCGTTCAATCCGTGATCCACATGTCAGTGCTGCCACAACCTGGTTTTTCCCCATCACGCCGCCTGGTGCAGCATGTGTGCGGCAGCCGGGATGGACGATCACATGCAGAGTTTGGCAGGCAATACGTGCATCAGACCAGTGGCTGATGGCAAGGTAAGCTTCCCCAATCCCTGTTCCCCTCCGCTCCTAATCTCTCTCTGAATTTATTTATTTTATTGACAGTCTTGTTTGTTGTAGAAGGAATAGAAAACAACTTCACATCTGCCACACAAGTAATTCATCTCACATCATTGGCTTAGTTCAGTCAGAGATTGCCTCTATAGATAATCTCCCAATGCATTAGTACAATTCATATTGCAAGGGTGACAGGGCAGGACAGTACAATGAGGTAACTAGAATTTTTGGATTTTCTCATTTGTTTTGTTGGATTCCTAGGGATTGCTTACAAAATTACAATGCTTCGGAGCTAACTCATGTTCTCATTATGCTTGTAGGGTCGAATTATATCTTCACAGATCATTAGATCTTTAGGTTCACGACACCGTCGTCCTCGCATAGAGAAGAAAGCCACCCCAACCGCTTGCTCCTCAACGCTGGTCAATTATAAACATCAGGCTGGTTTTATCTGTTATTTCTGTTCTTTCTCGAAGAGGTTGCCATGCATGGTTGATGGATTGAACTCCAAGGATTTTGTTTAATTTCTCTCTACCTTCAACACCAGCAAAAGATTGAGTGTAATGCTCGGTCATGTTTGAATTTAAATATGTCCTTTTCCATTTTCAAACTGACTATATTATTGAGTATTGATACTTTTGATTTTGTTTTATGATTCATGGCAACGTGAAAGTTACCAACGACCTGGTAGAGGTTCTTATTTCTTACAAACCTGTATTTGAGTGTGTAGTACCTTCACTTGCAATTGCACTTCTCTAACAATAACATACATGACTGTTTCCTTAGTTCTTCTTCAAATTATCGATATCCTTCCATAAAAAACACAGCAGGTCAGCATAAATACTTCTCCGAAGGAGAACCAAGTCAATGAGATGACTTGGAATCTCTTGGATATGTTATTATGCACTTCCTACAGGGAAGGTTGGTTTATTTTCTGGATTCTTATTGTGTGCCACATAAGATATATTAATGAATCAGATGTAACATTGTTTTCTTTTGAGCTTTCCTTGGCAAGGTCTGAAAGCAAAGAAGCAAAAGCATGCGGCCATGCAGACTCTACAAGAGGCATCTCGCCGAGGTGTGCCAGTACAGAAAGATGGCCATGTCGGTGGGGCGTATGATGCTTGTTTCAGATGATCACAACAAGTTGCTTGCTCTTATCAGAGCTGAAAAAAGGTAAGGAGTGCCATTTTCAGGCAACTTAATTTACTAGCGACACTTCTCTTTCTTTCTACATGTAGATTTTCTTATATGCATTTGTTGTGGCAATCAGAAATGTCCGTGGCACTTTGACTTTGATCGCTTTCTCGACGAGTCCACGCCGGCCACGGCGCACCCTCTGGAGCAAGTGTCGCCACCGAACCTTGTAATGGATGGCCTCTCCACTCCTATGTGTATTGTAAGCGATGGAGTTTTTTGGGACAAAAACTCCTGTACGTACGTCTTGATACAATTGAATTTTGAGCTACTTACTTGCAAACGGTCATGTGTAGCAAATTTGAATTGCAGACCTACGAGTTGATTCTTCTAGGCATTTATTTTTTCTAAACGAGCTTTCAGTTGTGCTTCACAAATATGTTGCTAGCTGAGGTTTAGAATTTATTTGGTAGAAACTGCTTTAAGATTACTATTGTAGTATCTCTGTGAGGAATTTCTGTTAGTATTCGATCATCGCCAACAAATTTAAAATAAAAAGCATGGAAATGATTGGTTGCAAAGGATATTGCTTTGCTGCTTAGGTCCGTCTCTTTTCTTGCATACATTATTTTGCTTGCATGTTTACTACCAAACTTTTGCAAGGTCCTTTTTTTATTGCGTAGACAACAACACATCCCTAATCTATTTTTTCTATGTGAAATGTTGTAAGTAGAGTGTTCTTATCCAATTAGCAGCTACCATTTTAATCCTCCCTCTGAACTCTTACAATATTGTGTTGGTTGTTTCTTCCTACATTGGAGTGTGTTTTTATGGTGGTTTAGATTCACTTACAAGTGCATGCTGCTAGTCACTATTTTTACATTTTTAATGGATGGCCCAGAAAGAGCACTATCACCTATCTATTATGCTGTTTGATTTCGTGGCACCCTGTCCATGCGTGTGGTGTTAACCAATCGGTAATTATCATTATGTGTTGTCACTGGAAGTTTGTTCTTGCTATGGCCATTCTGTTTTCTTTTTGTCTGGCTTCAAGCAAGGGTCTGAACTTGCAAGATACAGTTCACAAGTACTCCCTCCATCCTGAATTACTATCTTAGATTTGTCTACATTTGGATGTATCCAAACAAACCTAAGACAAGTAATTTGGGACGGAAGTAATACTTCTTGTGATCTTTGACATTTAGCTTGCCGATGAGTTGTCTTACTTGTGAGAGTTTAGTTGGCAATACAATATGTTAGAAACTACTATTTCTCTGCAATGAATGAATCATCGCGGTTTATACACTTAGAACTCGGTTTCCTTCATCTAAGTAAGACCTGTCTTTCCTCAGGTTCAGCTGCTGTAGAGACACGACAGGCTGGGAGGCATGATCAAGTTTCTAATTAGCTCTGTTGCTGGTGTCCCACAGCTCTGTTTCTGTTGAAATGGTAGACGGGGTCCTTTTTTATTTTTCTGGTGTTGCTGTATTGTTCAAGAAAAAACCACTACCAGTTATTCTTGGTTAGGACTTCTTGGAGATTCAGTTCTGTTAAAAAGAATCATGAATGGTAACCAACTAACCATGTCAGTGTTTGATGTACCCTTTCCGCGCTCGCTTATTGTTTAACTGAATCATTCGTTAAATAGATGATCACATGTTGCTAATTTAGGAGAAGAACCATCGTGTAAACGTCAGCATCCAGTCATATCTAAGGGACGAGCTATGGGGGGCAGATCCAGGACATGGGATGCTAACCATCTGCTTGGGATGGGTTTCTTTCAAATCAGTGAATGGTAACCAACTAACCATGTCAGTGTTTGATGTTAAGTGCCCATGGAATTTTGAGAGTGATGATCTGCTCTTTCTTCCTCTTTATTGCCGATATTTTAATTACTCAAGATATTCTAATATCACTTGAATTAGGGACATTTTTTCACTCATGTTCTTGGGAACAAAATCTTTGTTTGTTTCTTATTGGTGATGCGGTAAGCTGACTTTGACATTTTCACCCTGGTATGTGCAGGATTGGAGCCATTGAAGTATTTGAATGGAGCATATGTACGCATATGCTGCACTTCATCTTAGGTGAGTGCGACTGTTACATGTTCGTTGTGACTCCGTTTTTGTGATGCATACAAGAGAAAATGTTTTCTTCGATGATGGTGATGGTTTCACTAACCAGAGCCACGTTGCAGCAAAGTTATTTTGAACTTTGAAATGTAAATCGCAATGTGTCTTTTATTTGTGTAACTTGGATTCCTATTTAGTGGTCTTCATTTACCAGTTCCATGGTGGAGCTTTTAATGTCAAGCACTGAAAATATCGGTTTGCTTTGTTAGTACCTTACTCTACCTCCGTTTCAATATATAAGATGTTTTGGTAGGAATTCCCTATTTGCCGCTAACTGCGGCAACTAGTCGCCGCTTCGCACAGGGGCGCAGCTTACCTGGGCCGGGCCCATTCGAGTGGTTTTGCTTCGCGAGATTAAAAACGGCAAAAATTGTCGCTCCTGGGATCGAACCAACGACCTCTTGTATACGCACAGACCGCGGTAGCCACCGCGCCTAGCACCTGGATGTGTTAGAAAAACAGTGCCAAACCTAAAGAAACTAAAAGCGAAACATAAAACCAGTTTGCGGTAATTCCAAAAAACTTTTGTTCCTTCTACTGGTTATTTCTAGTTTTTCTTCACAGTCTTATTCTGTTCTTATTTTTTCACGTTTTCTTTATTTTTTTATTTTTTAATATTTTTCATTTTTCTTTGTAACCTTTTCAAAAAGTTCAAATATGGTTCAGAATTTTCCAAAATGTTCTTTTTATCAAACTTTGTTCATATTTCCGAAATAGTCTTCAGATTTTCAAATTTTTGTTCACAATTTTGAAAAATGTTCCTGATTTTTTTGTTTGTTTTCTTGCTTTTTCATTTCCTTTTTGTTCTCTTTTTTCAAAATAAATTCAAAATATTCAAATTTTGTTCGTATTTTGATAAAATTTTCAGTTATTCGAAAAATGTTCTCCAAATCCAAAATTTGTTCCCATTACACAAAAAAGTTCAAAACTTTCGAAATGCAGAAAATATACTGGATTTCATAAAATGTTCGTGCTTCCAAATTTGTTTGGAATTTTCAAAATTGTTCTCTATTTCAAAATTTGTTCTCAAGATTCAAAAAAATGTTTGTGCTTTAAAAAATTGTTCACGCTTCCAAATTTGTTCTCTATTTCAAAATTTGTCCTCGAGATTCAAAAAATGTTCGTGCTTTAAAAAATTGTTCGTGCTTCCGAATTTGTTCAGGAGTTTTCAAATTTTGTTCTCGAGATTCAAAAAATGTTCGTGCTTTAAAAATTGTTCGCGCTTCCAAATTTGTTCTCCATTTCTAAATTTGTTTTGAAGATTCAAAACATGTTTGTGCTTTAAAAAATTGTTTGTTCTTCTAAATTTGTTCTCAGTTTCAAAATTTGTTCTCAATATTTGGAACACTGTGTACAAAAAATATACACATTTTGTACAAAATATGTTCCTATGTGCAAAATATGTTCAGAAATGAAAAAAATGGTTGCACTTTTTCAAAATATACACTTTAAAAAAAAATTTAGAATTTGTTTTAAGATGTTCACTACAGTGTGTAATTCTGGTTCGATACAGTAGAGAAGTTCGGTTGTACGGTTGTGCTAAGTTATTATAAGTGTGCGTTGGATTTATACAAGCAATACTACTCAGTTGGACTGGCTGGGAGCATGCACTTCGAATCTGTAGGTCGCAGGTTCGAGTGGCGTCTCCCTTCCCTTTTTTGCTTCCTTTTCTTTCCACCGGTACACTGTGATGGGCCGGCCTAGTTAGGCTGCGCCCTTGTGCGTGGCGACCCTTTTTTGCTTCCTTTTCTTTCCACCGGTACACTGCGATGGGCCGGCCCAGTCAGGCTGCGCCCCTGTGCGTGGCGACGACATTTTGACGCAGAAGGCGTCCAATAGGAGTTCCCAATTTTTAGTCCCACACGGGTAATTGTGATCGTTGGCGACATGCTTAAAAGGAGACGCTCGTGCACCTGTATCGCCGGGCCTGGTGGCACAGGCCTGTCACCCCACGCTTTGGGGGGCAAAGAGTCGGAAAATCCTACTTGCCGCTCGTTGCGACAAGCTGTCAAAGCTTCGCATAGGGAGGTGCGAGCGAGCGAACGAGTGGGCCGGCCCATTTAGCGTTAAAGCAGACTCGGCTTTGGGAACCTTCTCCAGCCGGTTTTTTCCGGTTTTGGGAACCTTCTAGAAGATTCCTAAACCGTCTTTTTCTTTTTCGTTTTTCTTTTTCTATTTATCTTCTTTTTCTTTTTTCTTTTCTTTTTTCTGTTTCTTTTTTTCTGTTTCTTTTTTTCTGTTTTCTTTTCTTTTATCTTTTTTTCCTTTTCAAGTTTATTTCAACAAAAATCCGAATTCCAAAAAATGTTCCTGTTTTTCAGATTTTGTTCATAAATTCAAAAAATGTTCCCATTTTACAAAATTTGTTCATAAACTCAAAAAATGTTTCGGGTTTCAAAATTTTTGTTCTGAATTTTCAGAAAATGTTCTTGTTTTTTCAAAAAATGTTCGAATTACCTTTTTCCATTTTTTAAGAAATTTGAAAATAATGACATGGATTTCAAAAAATGCCTGTATTCAAAAATTGTTCAAAAATTTCAGAAAAATGTTCTTGTTTTTAAATTTTTTGTTCACTTATTAAAAAATTGTTCACATTTCAAATTTGTTTGGGATTTTCAAAATTGTTCTCCATTTTACAATTTGTTCGAAAAATTCAAAATTTGCTTGTTATTTTAAAACTCGTTCCCATTTCTAAATTTTGTTCGATAATTTTAAAAATGTTCATGTTTACCAAAAAAAATCATGTTTACAAATTTTTTTTGTTCACAATTCAAAATTTGTTCTCCTTTCAAAAATATTCATGTTTTTGCAAAAATCACTATTAAATACTTGTTCAGATTTTCGAAAAACTTTTTTGTGTTGATCGAATTTTTTTAAAACTCGTGTTGGTGCAGTAAATTCTGATTATATTTTTTTAGTTTTTCTTCTCAAATTTGGAAAGTGTTCGCATTAAAAAATACTTTTCTCAAAATAATGTTCGCATCCGCATTACCTCTAGCTGCGCTCGCCATAGTAAAACAAGTAAACTTATGTAGCCCATTGGCTAGGGTCGTGCGTAAGTCACAGGAGGTGCCAGGTTCGATTCCTACCTCCTCCAGCAGTTTTAGTCTTTTTTGTATTTTTTACTGTGTTTCGCTAATGGACCGGCCCAGCTGGAGTCGCCCCTGTGCGTTTGCTCGGCATTTGCCGCAACGAGCGGCGCATAGGAGATCCTGTTTTGGTAGGCCATTTTAGCCTACCGAAACGTTTTATATTTTGGAATGGAGGTAGTAGTTTACATCTGTGAATTTGCTGACAGATTTTTGGTTATACTGTTTGCTGCACAAATGTTTATATATTTGAGGGGCTTGCCACTGTCTACAAATGTTGCTAATAAATTTATCAGATCATCAAGAGATGTCGGCTGCAGTAATCTGCGTGCAGAAAACAAGGCACACCAGCAAAACAGATATATTCTGGACAAACAATCCATACAAAATAATTAACTGAAATAATGTCACCTGATGATTTATCTGCTAACAGGTATAGCAGATTTGGAGCTGGTAGCGTTGCGTAAGCACACATCAAGTCAAACCGGACTTAAATTGGTCATAGCTTGGGAGGTGTGCCTTTATGGCTTGCTTCCACGTGGATTAGTATTACTACTCATCAAGAAACAAGAACCTAGGGGAGAATGGAGCCCTCTCAGCGCTCAGGCACTCTCGACCGTCGGATTGGCTTTTCAGTTTGTTCAAATAAGAACGAGGCAAGCCTCCAAACTGTATTTGATATATTTGGTGATTTCTGATTGAATAATTTATGGTCCACTCCCTCTCTAAAGCTTAATCAAATAAGTATGATATTCTCCTCTACCCTTGCTACCAGAAAAATCTTCCATGCTTATTATATAATCTTTGTCTTGTGTTGTGTACCACTTTCATAATATGACCTTTATTTTCCTTTAGTTTGCATGGATTATTTCTTCGCCTGAGCCACATTTTTAGATACTTGCCTTGAAAAATAAATAGTTTTAGCTTTTAGATACTTGATCCATGCTCAAGTAAGTTAAAATGTTGAGTTTTTTGCCAAATCATAGAGAGCAAAATTCATGAGTTTTGAGCTGTAAACATGCCTTACAACTATTTTGTTTATAAATAGCTGTAAATGATATAGATGTTGGTCTATCTCATCTGCATAAAAAAATGGCTTACAATCAATAGATCTATTGTTCCAACAGGTTCAAAATTGAACTTGTTTTGCTATAAATGGCCTCCCGCACAGTTGTATACAAAGCTGAAGTGGGTACCACAGCCATGAAAGGTATTCGTCCTTGGTAGAATTTTCAATTAAACTATCAATTTAAGTATATTTTTATTTATTAATGTTAATTACACCAATGTAATCAACCTGCAGGAATAGTAGTTACAAAGGTGGGTTGGAGAGGAACTGAGGAAGTTGTGGATGCTCAAGCCTTGTGCAAGAAGAGGGAATGAGAAAACTGAGAAGATGCTTGTGTTTTTATGGTTTATTATCCTTAGATCATATTTGACTATTTGTTGTGGCGAATTGGCCGGGTTTTCCTACCAAATTCTCAGGGAGGAATGTCGAGGGGTTTAGAGTTGAATTTAAGGTCTACCAATAATATAGGATGAAATTTGTGGTGTGTGTTTCAGTTATCTTATGAACAAGTGAGACCACCATTAATTTAAATCTCTCATACACTTTGTTAAGTTGTCAGTCTGACATATGTGCTCCTTTCAAGTCGCATGGCTATTTTAATAATTAATTATGCAATTTCAATGCTCCTAATTAGCGCTTTTGATCTATGTCATATTATGTGAAATATCAAATGCATGGTTAGTGCCGAGACAGATTGCATGCGTGCTTCTTTTGCATTGAACTTATTGTCGTAGGCAATATGAGCATTTGTTCTCTTATTAGCTTCTATATTCTCATGATCGTGCTAAATTCGGTGATGTCTTGCTTTTGGACGGAGTGATTGGTTTTTTTAACAGAAAATTAGTTTTCCCATTGACTACATTATTGGGATTGGATATGAGTGTACCCGACAGCACCGCCGTCGGGTGCGGCAAACCACACTTTCTATCTAGTATACATGACTTGAGCATTCATTGTCATATTGCTTTGCATGATCGTAAGATAGCTAGCATGATGTTTTCATGGCTTGTCCGTTTTTTTTTTGATGTCATTGCTACGCTAGATCATTGCACATCTCAGTACACCGCCGGAAGCATTCATATAGAGTTATATCTTTGTTGTAATATCGAGTTTAAATAAAAGTGTGATGATCATCATTATTAGAGCATTGCCCCCCCAAAGGCAAAAAAAAAGAAATGCCAAAAAAAAGAAAAATAAAAAAAATAAAAAAATAAAAAAATAAAAAAATAAATAAAAAGGGGCAATGTTACTATCTCTTTTTCCACACTTGTGCTTCAAAGTAGCACCATGTTCTTCATGAAGTGAGTCTCATATCTTGTGCTTCAAAGTAGCACCATGTTCTTCATATAGATTGTCTCCTATGTTGTCACTTTCATATACTAGTGGGAATTTTCATTATAGAACTTGGCTTGTATATTCCAACGATGGGCTTCCTCAAATGCCCTAGGTCTTCATGAGCAAGCAAGTTGGATGCACACCCACTTAGTTTCTTTTGTTGAGCTTTCATACACTTATAGCTCTTAGTGCATCCGTTGTATGACAATCCCTACTCCTCGCATTGACATCAATTGATGGGCATTTCCATAGCCCGTTGATTAGCCGGGTCGATGTGAGACATTCTCCTTTTTTGTCTTCTCCACATAACCTCCATCATTATATTCTATACCACCTATAGTGCTATATCCATGGCTTGCGCTCATGTATTGCGTGAGGGTTGAAAAAGCTAAAGCGCGTTAAAAAGTATGAACCAATTGCTCGGCTTGTCATCGGGGTTGTGCATGATGGGGGCATTTTGTGTGACGAAAATGAAGCATGGCCAAACTGTATGATTTTGTAGGGATAAGCTTGCTTTGGCCTTGTTGTTTTGAAAAGACATGATTGCTTTATTGGTACGCTCAAAGTATTATTGTTTTTATATCAAATGATAGACTATTGCTTTGAATCACTCGTGTCTTAATATTCATGCCATGATTAGACATATGATCAAGATTATGCTAGGTAGCATTCCACATCAAAAATTATCTTTTTTATCATTTACCTACTCGAGGACGAGTAGGAATTAAGCTTGGGGATGCTGATACGTCTCCGTCGTATCTATAATTTTTTATTGTTCTATGCCAATATTCTACAACTTTTATATACTTTTGGCAACTTTTTATACTATTTTTTGGGACTAACATATTGATCCAGTGCGCAGTGCCAGCTCCTATCTGTTGCATGTTTTTTGTTTCGCAGAAACCCAATATCAAACAAAGTCCAAACGGGATAAAAACGGACGGAGAATTATTTTGGAATATTTGTGATTTTTGGGAGGAAGAATCAACGTGAGACGATGCCCGAGGTGGCCACGAGATAGGGGCCCACGCCCACTTAAAGAGGGCGCGGCCCCCACTCTCGTGGGCCACCCGTAAGGCGGTTGATGCCCTTTTTTGGCCGCAAGAAAGCTAATTATATGAGAAAGATCTGGGCGAAAGATTCACCCCAATCGGAGTTACGGATCTCCGGATATTTAAAAAACGGTGAAGGGGTAGAATCTGAGAACGTAGAAACAGAGAGATAGATCCAATCTCGGAGGGGCTTTCGCCCCTCCCACACCATGGGAGCCAAGGACCAGAGGGGAAACCCTTCTCCCATCTAGGGAGAAGGTCAAGGAAGAAGAAGAAGAAGGGGGGCCATCTCCCCTTGCTTCCGGTGGCGCCGGAACGCCGACGGGGGCCATCATCATCACCGCGATCTTCACCAACACCGCCGTCATCTTCACCAACATCTCCATCACCTTCCCCCTTCTATATCCAGCGGTCCACTCTCCCGCAACCCGCTGTACCCTCTACTTGAACATGGTGTTTTATGCTTCATATTATTGTCCAATGATGTGTTGCCATCCTATGATGTCTGAGTAGATTTTCGTTGTCCTACCGATGATTGATGAATTGCTATGATTGGTTTGAGTTGCATGTTTTATTATTGGTGCTGTCCTATGGTGCCCTCCGTGTCGCGCAAGCGTGAGGGATTCCCGCTGTAGGGTGTTGCAACGCGTTGATGATTCGCTTATAGTGGGTTGCGTGAGTGACTGAAACACAAACCCGAGTAAGTAGATTGTTGCGTATGGGATAAAAGGGACTTGATACTTTAATGCTATGGTTGGGTTTTACCTTAATGAATCTTTAGTAGTTGCGGATGCTTGCTAGAGTCCCAATCATAAGTGCATATGATCCAAGTAGAGAAAGTATGTTAGCTTATGCCCCTCCCTCAAATAGAATTGCAATAGTGATTACCGGTCTAGTAACATAGTCAATTGCTTAGGGACAATTTCACAACTCTTACCACCACTTTTCCACACTCGCTATATTTACTTTATTGCATCTTTATCTAAACAACCCCTAGTTTATGTTTACATGCTATTTATTATCTTGCAAACCTATCCTATCACACCTACAAAGTACTTTTAGTTTCATACTTGTTCTAGGTAAAGCGAACGTCAAGCGTGCGTAGAGTCGTATCAGTGGCAGATAGGACTTGAGAGAGTATTTGTTCTACCTTTAGCTCCTCGTTGGGTTCGACACTCTTACTTATCGAAAGAGGCTACAACTATCCCGTATATTTGCGGGTCATCAGTCCCATAAATCACCCAACCGCGTAAGGAACGCAAAATCAAGGAACATAACACCGGTATGACGGAAACTAGGGCGGCAAGAGTGGAACAAAGTACCATGCATAAGGCCGAGCCTTCCACCCTTTACCAAGTATATAGGTGCATTAATTAAATAAGAGATATTGTGATATCCCAACATAATCCTGTCCATCATGGAGCAATCTTCAACTTCACCTGCAACTAACACCGCTATAAGAGGGGCTGAGCAAAAGCGATAACATAGCCAAGCAACGGTTTGCTAGGAATGGTGAAAAAGGTTAGAGGCTGACATGGCAATTTGGGAGGCTTGATAAACAAGTGGTAGGAAGCGCGACATAGCGATAGCATCAAAATAACTAGCATAGCAATGATAGTAATGAGATCCAGGGTAACGGTCATCTTGCCTGAAATCCCGCTAGGAAGAAGACTGGGTCCATGAAGAAGACGAACGGGCGTAGATGAACCAAGCGTAGTCGAACGAATCCTCACGATCGCAACGAAACAAGAACTACGGAGAAGAAGCACAACCGGAAAGAACAAACAACATAGTAAACACACAAGCATAAACATGACATGATGCACAAACAAACATGATGCATGTCCGGTTTAAAGAGTCATGGCATGGCAAAGTGCAACAAAAATACTACAAATTAAGTGGAGCTCAATATGCAACGAGTTGCCATATTGACAAAACACCACATCCAATTATTTAATTCACTCCCATTTATGCTATCCAACAATATTAAATGTTGTTAACATGGCAGGATGTGCAACACAATAAAACTACCTATTTAGGCAAGTTTAAATGAGGCCGGAACAACAAACAATAATTCCGGGAAATCCTCATATGCATATTTCGAATTTGGTACTGTTCTGCCCTACACACAATTTTAAAATTGTTAAGCATGCAAAGAAAGTGCATCATGTTAATCTATGCATTTTTCTACCCCATTTACATATAAAGTTTATTAAATTCGGAGCTACGGTTATTTAGTTATGAAATAAACCATTTTAACATGTCAAATATGCAAATTAATGCAAACAGTAATTTTAAACATCTTTAACATAGATGAAAGTTGAATATTGTGAAACTACATGAGATTCTAAGCATTTTAAATATATAGTTTGTTTAATTTGGATGAATGCACATTTAGTTATTAACAATGCAAAACAGTGGCAGTCATGTAATTATGCATGCGCTTGAGAAAAGTACTAAACCTACAGAGAAGGAAAAAAAACTACGCGAGCCGAATGCAACACAATGTAGCGGCCTAGGAGGAGATTTGACCCATCGGCTGAGTGTGTGCAAAACTAAAAGAAGCAGAGAAAAGGAGGGGCAAAAGAATTGAGGGCACCCTGGGATTTGATCCCAAGACCTCCTGTGCTTGCGTTGTGCTCTGACCACTGCGTTGCTGAAACCAATGGGCTACTAGAAAAACTTGAATAGCTACAGAAATGCCCGAGCTTGGAGCCGTGGATGCTCACGATGGTGTCGGCGACGCAGACGGGCACAACAGCAGAAACCGCGGCTGCAAAGGGCCGGCGGGGGTGCGAAGACGGTGAGGGTAGCAGCTATGGGGCGCACATGTACTTGGGCTCGCTAGGGAGGGATGCGCGTGAGATCGATGCTCTCGGCCATGGCATGGTTGCCTCGGAGATGTGCGTGCAGGCACTGGGTGAGGCAAGCGGGCGCTACGGGCATGCGGGCGTGCATATGCATGTGCGTGGAGGTGTGACAGCGAAGGGGCAACACGTGTGCAGAGGACGCACATGCGTGCAAAGAAGCAGAGGAGGCAGAGCCACCTCACCGGACTTGCCTTCCGACGTGCTCAGGAAGCAAGGGCCCGCCATGTCAAGGAGCTACACGGAGCTGCTGCTCCCTGGATGGAGCATACAGGGCGATGGGTTGTGATGCGTGTCTGCGAGCACGCGAGGGTGCGGGCTTGGATGCGCAAGGCGGGGCTGGCGCAAGGCCGAGCCTCGCTTCGGCCATGGTTGCTGGCGAGCAAACGCGACGGCGGCTGAGCAGTGGCGGGCATGCGTGTTTGGTAGGGGGATTTGGCGCGCTCAAGCGGAGGGATGCGGGGGGCTCCAGCTCGAGTGTTGCTCGGCTCGGGCATGCGGACGCGCGCAGTGGCAGGGAAGAAAAACATGGCGAGGCGGGGAAACTGGCAAGGACGCGAGCACGGAGGCTGTGTGTTTGTGCAGACGGCGGTGTGTGGGATCGGCGAGAAGAAGCAGCGGCACAAAGACGAACTCGAACTCACGCCATGGCGCTCATGGCGACCGTGAGTTCCTGCTTGTCTAGACAACGTCTACGGGAACAAAACGCACGAGAGAGGAGGGCTAAGAGGAGCGGATCATCACCGTGGGGGTGCTACTGGAGTTGTACAAGGTCGAGGGTGGCCGTGGCCGGTGGGAGGACGTGCTGATCGTGGCGACGGTGCTCGGGGTACATGAAGCAGAGGAAGCAGGGGAAGAAGACGTCGAGGAGGAGGTCGATCCGGGCTCGAATGGACGCTTGCAAGGTTGAGGAAGAAGATGGAGATGCGGGCGTTGCTCCCCGCGGAAGAAGAAGGACGGGCCGAGCTGGTCAAGTCGGGGAGGAGCTCGGCCTTTTCTTGGCCATGGCGTCGGCATGAAGCTTGGTGCCTTACCTGGCGGCGGCAGGAGGAAGGGAAGGGTGAAATGGAGGGAGGATGAAGACTAGGGCACCGGGGGATGATTTATAGGAGGTCGGGAGGCTGTCCTGGCCGTCAAATCAAGCCGGCTGCCGATGTGGAGCCTCCTGATGGCCTGCCGTACAGGAGGTGGGAGAAGAACATGAGGATCGCCTCTGATGGGCTTAGTGGGCTAAAATCAAACAGGTAATTGGCAGGTGGGCTGCTATGCTGGGCTGCTACTGCTTCTTCTTTCTTTTATTTTTTCTTCAGACAGAAAAAATAAAGACCGAAAAGCACTGGAATATATGCGAGGGTTGAGAGAGATATGAGAACATCCTCATGCTCCTTGAAATATGCACTATTTGAATAAATTAGTTTGGGCACTTTTACCGATAGAAAAATAAATCAAGTTTGAATTTACTTCAAACTTGCTCCATTTTTGAACCTAACCAAAACCACTTCAAAAAGGGTGAAATTTGGTAGATAGGCTGTAGGGAATGTGCAAGATTTATAGGAAAAGAATGAACATTTATGGAGGACAGAAAATGGCACTAGCAAAAATGAAAGGAAATAAGGAAGAAGGAGGTGTTGATGCATGGGTAGATTTGAGAGGCATAGCAAGGGGTTTGGTCACATGCAACATGCATAGAGCAAGACAACATCATGAAGAATGCAATGCACATGGTGATTATGATGAAATGCAAAATGAAAAAAGGCACAATGCAATGTAATCAAAGATGATCATGAAGCAAGAAGCAAATATGACAAGGCACTCACCATGATCATGGCAACAAACATATAGGAATGAAATATGCAACAATAATTATGATAATGCAACAAGCACAATAACCACACGACAACAACTAAAATAAAAGGAAGGCAACTAGAGCATCGGTCTCGGGGCATTACAACTCTCCTCCACGAACAGAAGATCTCGTCCCGAGATCTTAGGAACGAGACGGAAGAGAAAGAGGAATAGGTGAAGTAAGAACGCAAGAGAGAAGATGAACAAGACCGAGAGCACTCGGTAGAAAAGAGGAACGACGAACATGACGAGAACCAAAAGCCCATTGAATAAGATAGACTCTGAAACCACTCCGGTTAGAACAAGGTAAAAAAGGAAATAAAAACAAAAGAATTTGGGCAGCACTCCGGCTGAAAATGGAAGGAATGGAGACATGAACTTCACAAGTTGGAATGACACTTGACGAAACAAACAACACAATGCCTCCGAAAGAATAGAGGAACGAAAAGAACGGATAAGAGAACAACAACTACCACCACGAATGAATTAGATAGCATCCTTAGAAGGAAGGATTGAACGGAGTTGTTGGAAAATCAACAACAAAAGAATAAGCTTGTTGTGGACTTTTGGAAAAACATCTCAAAAACTTGAGGTGAAGTTATGCCACAACCGAATGCTTGAATAGCTGAGAAGAACAAAAGGAATGCAAAACTCCACTTCAGAAGAATACGAAGAATTAGTTGCACTTCGAGATGCACGAATAATAAAACTTGAGCTCCACTAGCATGAATCTTGATGAACACTTGAGGAATGAATTAAATCATGAAGAACCACCATGAAGAACTTCAGTGACAAAAGGATGATAAGATAGAATTGAATAATGAAAATAATAAGATTAAGGCTCTGCGGTGATTTAGATGGAGGTTCCGACGACATAAGCGAGAAAACTTGGAACTCCGGAAAGGAAAATGATGAAACACTTGGAACTAGAATTTATTATCAAGAACAAACTCCGAAGGAAGGGATTAATCACTTTGAGGAAAATAGAATAAGATTTATTGTATGCTTATCCTTCATCAAATTAAATTGATGACAAGCAATGGATTTCGCATACTACTTATTCTTGTTGGAAAAGGATTGAGGGGTATATGGCGCAAAACTTGAGAAAGGTCTTCAATGAACCACTGGTAGGATTGGAAAAAACGAATGAACTAATATGATGTCGAAGGAAAAGGAATTTGAAGGAACCACCGTAAGAATTAGAAAATGGTTGATGAAAGAGAATGAATCACCAAGAAGAATTAGAAGAACAAATATGCTTGAGGGGATTTAGATGCAAAATAATGGGAAGAACTCGAACTGATTAAAGAGCACTTGAACGAAGCGCCGAGATAATTGGATGACGGTAGCTGGAATGTGAGGACGAAGAATTCTTCCGGAATGATGGCCTCTGGTGAAACGAAACAGAAATCAACTCCTGAAATAATCTGGATGGGTAAGAAGAGAATATCTGACAAACGGAATAATTCGAGAGGATAACAAGAAACCAGAACCGCAAATCTTCGGTAGAGTGGAGAAGATTTAAGAGAAACTCTTCTTCGGTCTTCAATTGTGTAGAATGACGACGAGAAACACCACCAAAATTGTTGAGACACTCCGTAAGAATGAAAAGCGAAGAGGTTGAGCCAACAATGAAAAGAATTTGAAAGCGATCTTGGAGAAGGCATGTGACTAACGGAATCCAATCTTACATCACACTTTGAAAAGAATTGGGAATAGCTCCGGAATAATTAGAAGAGTCAGGTAAGATCCTGGGAAAAGTCCTGTGGGTTAGGGCCCACTAAAGAGATAACACCGTTGGAAAGGATTATTGAAGAGATAGATGATGCACCGGAACAATTGAAATATTTGAATGAGGTGACAACCTCGAATTAATTCAAACACAGACGAATCTCCTGAGATGTCTTGAGCACTCCGGAAGGATAAACTGGCGAGAGGCGAACGAGCAGGGAAAACACTTGATCCAAGGAAAAGAATATGATCAACCAAAAAACTTGAATTGAGTCCACTGGAGAAGAAAAAGAGATGAAGAATCTCGAATAAAACGAGAATTCACCGGTTGAAACAATTGTCGAAAGACTGAAGAGGCTCCGTACGAATGAAAATTGATGCTCGAAAGAGACTTGATACGTCTCTGTCGTATCTACTTTTCCAAACACTTTTGCCCTTGTTTTGGACTCTAACTTGTATGATTTGAATGGAACTAACCCGGACTGACGCTGTTTTCAGCAGAATTGCCATGGTGTTGTTTTATGTGCAGAAAATAAAAGTTCTCGGAATGACCTGAAACTCCATGTGACACCTTAGAAAAAACAATAAAAAATCCTCACCAAAGATGAAGACCAGGGGACCCACACCCTGCTCACAAGGGTGGGGGGTGCCCCCCCCGGGCGCGCCCCCCTACCTCGTGGGCCCCCTGGTGGCCCTCCGACGCCAACTCCAACTCCATATATTGGATTTCAGGGAGAAAAAAATCAGAGAGAACAAATCATCGCGTTTTACGATACGGAGCCGCCGCCAAGCCCTAATCTCTCTCGGGAGGGCCGATCTGGAGTCCGTTCGGGGCTCCGGAGAGGGGGATTCGTTGCTGTCATCATCATCAACCATCCTCCATCACCAATTTCATGATGCTCACCGCCGTGCGTGAGTAATTCCATTGTAGGCTTGCTGGACGGTGATGGCTTGGATGAGATTTATCATATAATCGAGTTAGTTTTGTTAGGGTTTGATCCCTAGTATCCATTATGTTCTAAGATTGATTTTGCTATGACTTTGCTATGCTTAATGCTTGTCACTAGGTCCCGAGTGCCATGATTTCAGATCTGAACCTATTATGTTTTCATGGATATATGTGAGTTCTTGATCCTATCTTGCAAGTCTATAGCCACCTACTATGTTTTATGATCCGGCAACCCCGAAGTGACAATAATCGGGACCACTCCCTGTGATGACCATAGTTTGAGGAGTTCATGTATTCACTATGTGCTAATGCTTTATCCCGGTTCTCTATTAAAAGGAGGCCTTAATATCCCATAGTTTCCAATAGGACCCCGCTGCCACGGGAGGGTAGGACAAAAGATGTCATGCAAGTTCTTTTCCATAAGCACGTATGACCATATACGGAATACATGCCTACATTACATTGATGAACTGGAGCTAGTTCTGTGTCACCCTATGTTATGACTGTTACATGACGAACCGCATCCGGCATAATTATCCATCACTAATCCGGTGCCTACGACTTTTCCATATACTGGTTCTCGCTTATTTACTTTTACGTTGCTACTGTTACAATCACTACAAAATACCAAAAACATTACTTTTGCTATCTTTACTTTTGTTACCATTACCACCACTATCATATTACTTTGCTACTAAACGCTTTGCTGCAGATACTAAGTTTCCAGGTGTGGTTGAATTGACAACTCAACTGCTAATACTTGAGAATATTCTTTGGCTCCCCTTGTGTCGAATCAACAAATTTGGGTTGAATACTCTACCCTCGAAAACTGTTGCGATCCCCTATACTTGTGGGTTATCAAGACCTTTTTATGGCGCCGTTGCCGGGGATCATAGCTCTATTCTTTGAGTCACTTGGGATTTATATCTGATGGACACTATGAAGAACTTGAAAGACGATCGAACTACTATTTTGCCCTCAACTACGAGGGGACGTAAGGAACTGCCATCTAGCTCTGTACTTGATTCACCTTCTGTTATAAGTAAGCTTGCGACACCTAAACCTGCTACTGCTATGAATTCTGATATGTCGCATGTTATTGATGATGCCACTTCTGCTATGCATGATACTTATGATGAAACTACTTCTATGCTTGATACTACTGTGCCCCTTGGTGAATTTCTTGATGAGCAAATTGCTAGGTCTAGAGAAAGAGAAATTATTGAACCTGAATACGATGATGATAGTGATGATGAGAATATGCCTTCTATTCCTGAGGGTTATCTTTTTGATGCAGAATCTTCTGCAGCTATTTTTGCTTGCCAGGATAGATACGAACTTAAGAGGTTGCTAGTTAAATGGAGTAAAGAATCTCTTAGAGATAGGATGAGACCCGACCCTGCTTTTGCTACTTCACCTATCTGTGTTCCCGATAAGGATTATTATGAATTTTCTGTTGATCTAGATATAATTACTTTGGTTGAATCTGATCCTTTCTATGGCTATGAATCTGAAACTGTTGTGGCACATATTACTAAGTTAAATGATATAGCTGCCCTGTTTACTATTGATGAGAGATCGCGCTACCTTTATTTACTCAAAATATTTCCGTTCTCATTAAATGGTGATGCTAAGATATGGTTTAATTCTCTTGATCCTGGTTGTGTGCAAAGTCCCCAGGATATGATTTATTACTTCTCTGCTAAATATTTCCCAGCTCATAAGAAACAAGCTGTTTTGAGGGAAATATACAACTTCGTGCAAATTGAAGAAGAGAGTCTCCCACAAGCTTGGGGAGGCTTCTCAAGTTACTTAATGCTTTGCCTGATCATCCTCTTAAGAAACCTGAAATACTTGATATCTTTTATAATGGACTAACTGATGCTTCCAGAGATTACCTAGATAGTTGTGCTGGTTCTATTTTCAGGGAAAGAACACCGGATGAAGCTGAAATTCTATTGAATAATATGTTGACAAATGAAAATAATTGGGCACCTCCGAAGCCACCTCCTGAGCCAGCTCCAGAGCCAATTACTGAGCCTATTCCTAAACCAACTCCGAAGAAGAGAGGTGTCCTATTTCTCAGTCCTGAAGATATGCAAGAGGCAAAGAAATCTATGAAAGAAAAAGGTAAGAATTTACCTCCTATTGAAGAAATACATGGTTAATTTACCACTTGTTGAAGAAGTATATGATCTCAATTACTTATTTACTGAAGAACCTCCCGATATCCCGACACAAGTAGTAAAGGTAAATTCTCTCTATAGATATGATAAAGCTGAAGTCCCTCCTAATAAAATTGCTAGTCAGTGCTTGGATGAGTTTGATGACTTTATGTTTAAGCAAGATGACTTTAATGCTTATTTTGGTAGACAATTAAAATAGAATACCTTTATGATTAAGCGCTTGGGTGATTATATGGCTGATATTAGAGGTGAACTTAAACTTGTTAGCAAACATGCTTCTATGGTTACCACTCAAGTAGAAACAAGTACTTAAAGCTCAGAAAGAAGTGCTTGATGAAATGAATAGTAAGAAAAATGATTATGCTGTTAGAGTGGCTACTAGAACTGGTAGGATGACTCAGGAACCTTTGTATCCTGAAGGCCACCCTAAGAGAATCGAGCAAGATTCTCAGAGAAATAATATTGATGTACCTAGTTCTTCTAAGAGGAAGAAAAAGAAAAATGATAGGACTTTGCAAACTTCTAGTGAACCTATTGCTAAACCAGCTGAGAATCCAAATGATATCTCTATTTCTAATGCTGAAACACAATCAGGTGATGAACATGAATCTAGTGATAATGTTAATGATAATGTTCATGTTGATGCTCAACCTAGTAATGATAATGATGTAGAAGTTGAACCTGCTGTTGATCTTGATAACCCACAATCAAAGAATCAACATTATGATAAAAGAGACTTCGTTGCTTGGAAACATGGTAAAGAAAGGGAACCATGGGTTCAGAAACCCATGCCTTTTCCTCCAAAACCATCCAAGAAAAAGGATGATGAGGATTTTGAGCGCTTTGCTGAAATGATTAGACCCATCTTTTTGCGTATGCGATTAACTGATGTGCTCAAAACAAATCCTTATGCTAAGTATATGAAGGATATCATTACTAATAAAAGAAAGGTACCTGAAGCTGAAATTTCCACCATGCTTGCTAATTATACTTTTAAGGGTGGAATACCAAAGAAACTTGGAGATCCAGGAGTACCTACTATACCATGCTCCATTAAGAGAAATTATATTAAAACTGCTCTATGTGATCTTGGAGCCGGTGTCAGTGTTATGCTTCTCTCTTTATATCATAGACTTGACTTGAATAAGTTGACACCTACAGAAATATCTTTGCAAGTGGCTAATAAATCAACTGCTATACCTGTCGGTATTTGTGAGGATGTGCCTGTTGTAGTTGCGAACGTTACTATTTTAACGGACTTCGTTATTCTTGATATCCCCGAGGATGATAGTATGTCTATTATTCTTGGAAGACCTTTCCATAATACTGCAGGGGCTGTTATTGATTGCAACAAAGGCAATGTCACTTTTCATGTTAATGGCAATGAGAAAACGGTACATTTTCTGAGAAAACAACCTCAAGTTTATAGTATCAACTCTATTGGAAAAATTCCATCGATTATATTTGGAGGTTTTGAATTTCCTGTCCCTACTGTTAAGAAAAAGTATGATATTCTTGTTGTTGGGGATTTTCATATCCCCGTTGAGGTAACTTAGTGTTATTCGAAATTTCTCCGGTTTCGTGATTATTCGGAATGAGTTTGTTAACAAGACTTGATCAACCTTGTTAGTGGGTTCATTTTGATGATCACGAGATGGATGAAACTAGAAGCACAACCTTTTGTACTCTCTTTATATTTTCTGTTATTTAGTAGAAATAAAGTAAAATAGTATTTTTCTGTCTGTCTCTTGACTTATCCGTGCAATATAAAAATATCCCAAAAATAAAAGTCCTCATAATGCCATGCCAATTTAATATGATTTTTTCGGGAATATTTGAGGATTTACTATGCAAAAATTACCGCCGGGGGAGCTGCCACCTGGTCACGAGGGTGGAGGGCACAACCTACCCCCCTAGGCGCGCCCCCCTGCCTTGTGGGCCCATGATGGCCCTCCTCCACTTATCCCTGCACCCATCTTCTTCCTCTGCTTCACACAAACATGAAAACCAACTCAAGCACGAGTTCCAGCCCCCATTGCTGTGATTTTCGATCTCCTTGCTCAAAGCACCTCTCGCAAAACTTCTTGGGGAGATTGTCCCTTGGTATGTGACTCCTCCATTGGTCCAGTTGGTTTTTGTTCTAGTGCTTTATTCATTGCAAATTTGTGCTGCATAGGTGACCATGTTCTTGAGCTTGCATGTCAAATTTATATGGTTCCAAGTAGTTCTAATGCTTGATATAGGCTCTAGGCACTTGTGGGAGTGGTTGCTATCAATTTTACAGAAGTTGGTTCACTTTTATTTGAGGTTATTAAAAATTTCAGATTGTTTCAGAAATAATGAAGAGAATTTTGAGGGGCTCGTCGAGCCGAAGCTCGAAGGAAAAAAAAAGGAAGAAGAGCAGAAGCCCAAATTTAATTTGCCTCGCACCGCGGAGGTCCGGCCGTGTGAATGGCCTTCTGATGACTTCTTGAGGAGAGCTGGGATTTATGAGGATTTCTATTTATTGATTGAGAATGCTGGCCTCACCAACTTCCTCCACGACCAACGTCATCAGTATCTCTTACTCACAAATACTTTTGTGCAAAACTTCTACTTTTTCCCTAAGAAATCACCTCCAATAGTAGAGTTTCATTTATATGACATTGTTAAAGAGATGACATTAGCTGAAATCTGTGAGGTTTGCAGAATACCCTTTGAGGGCACCTTAGATGAACCCCACCGTAACGAAGTAGAAGCTTTTATTAACACTATCACTGTGGGAGAAACCAGGAAGGTTTCTGATGCAAGGATTACTAGCATACATTTTCCTGTTTTACGCTACTTTGCCTTATTTGCTAGTCGTTGCTTGATTGGACGCGGGAACTGTGGGAACCTTAGTATTCCTAATATTATTATTTTGTTCCATGGTTTACACCGCAATAACTCTGTTAGTATGGGTGGAATTGTTGCTAGACGGTTAAGTCTGAACCGTACTAAGGGCCCTATCTTTGGAGGCATTTATGCTTCACGCCTAGCTGAACATTTTGAAATACCTATTAGGCATGAGGAGAAAGAAGAAACAGCGCTGCCCCGTGCTTATTTAGATTATAAGAGTTTGATAGCGCATGACTTTCTTGGTAAGAGTCGCGAAGGGGAGCTCAAATACAAATTATACTTTGATAAACATCACCCTGAGACTATTACCTTGCCTGCTCCTTCTTTGTTTAACTTATCTGCAGGTCCTCACCTCGTCCCGTGGTTGGCTGTTAAAGCCTATCAGAATCCTGCACCAGCTCCGGAACCGGAGCCACAAGATGAGCCTCCACGACTATCTATTTATTCCTGGGATCCAGAGGAGGTTGCCAGCCAGTGGCAGCCGGAGCCTTCTTCATCGCAGTATGACCCCAGCTTCACCTAAGGGTATCCGCCAGGCTACCCCTGGCAATAGACCAACTTAGGCCAAAAGCCTAAGCTTGGGGGAGTACGTATTTCTCACCGACATTACATTCATGTTCACACACACTCATTGCTAGATGTCGGTGCTCATACTCTTTCACTGTAATATCCATGCTAGTTTATTTTCTTTTTCCTGCTTTCTTCTTGTGTGTTTAATAAACCTTAAGGAAAAACCAAAAAAAATCAGTAGTAGTTTACTTCTTTGCTTGTAGTAGAAATTAAAAAGAAAACCCAAAAAAATATTTCCCATTCTTCTTCTTACTTGTTGGGAGCTTTCCCGTGTAAATAGTTTTATTTTATTTTCTTTCTTTTGGGGGTTGAGAAGACCATATTGAAAATGCTTAGTGGCTCTCATATGCATGATTGTTTATTTAACTTAGAGCCCATATTACTTGTCTACTCTCTTGAGTTGAATGCTTGCAGATTCCAGCTTAGTCCGATGCACGTGCACTCTTATTATTATACACATCGTTCGGTCGTGCAAGTGAAAGGCAATAATGATGATATATGATGGACTTATTGGGATGAGAGAAGCTGGTATGAACTCGACCTTTCTTGTTTTTGTAAATATGATGATTCATCGTTCCTGAGTCAGCTATTATGAAGTAAACATATTTGCAATGACATTTAGAAATTATAGTTGCTTGTGCCATGCTTGATTAGCTATGAGTTATAATGGTTTACCTTGCGTGCCAACATGCTATTAGAATGATTATGATGTGGTATGATGGGATGGTATCCTCCTTTAAATGAATTGAGTGACTCGACTTCGCACATGTTCATGCATGTAGTTGAATCAAATCAACATAGCCTTCATGATATTTATGTTCATGGTAGATTATATCCTACTCATGCTTGTATTCGGTGTAAATTAATTTTAATGCATGTTTACGACTGTTGTCGCTCTCTCAGTTGGTCGCTTCCCAGTCTTTTGCTAGCCTTCACTTGTACTAAGCGGGAATACTACTTGTGCATCCAAACTCCTTAAACCCCAAAGTTGTTCCATATGAGTCCACTATACCTACCTATATGCGGTATTTACCTGCCGTTCCAAGTAAATTTGTATGTGCCGAACTCTAAACCTTCAAATAAACATTCTGTTTTGCATGCTCGAATAGCTCATATGTCAACTAGAGCTGCCCTTATCTTCCGTGTTAGGTGGGTTATTCTCAAGAGGAGTGGACTCCTCTCCTCATTCATGAGAAAATGGTTGGTAACCGGGATGCCCAGTCCCATGCTTTATGCAAACTAAATCAAAATAACTGCAAACAAAACCCCCCTGGGACCCATTGAATGTTGGAGGCACTCGTTGTTTCGAGCAAGCCATGGATTGATGCCTGTGGAGGAGGGGGAGTATAAACTTTACCATTCTGTTTGGGAACCGCCTATAATATGTTTAGCATGGAAGATATCGTCGTCTTTTAGTTGCTATATTGACAATGAAAGTATGCCGCTCAAAATATAATTTATCTCTATTTCAAAACCGAGCTCTGGCACCTCTACAAATCCCTGCTTCCCTCTGCGAAGTGCCTATCTATTTACTTTTATGTTGAGTCATCACCCTTCTTATTAAAAAGCACCCGCTGGAGAGCACACTGTCGTTTGCATTCATTATAATTGGTTTATATTGGGTATGACTTGACTGGATCTCTTTTACCATGAATTACAATGTTTAGTCAGTCCTTGATCTTTAAAGGTGATCTGCATTTATGTTTTGCGGTCTCAGAAAGGGCTAGCGAGATACCATTTTTTATATCATGTTATGATTATTTTGAGAAAGTGTTGTCATCCGAGTTTTATTATTATGGCTCGCTAGCTGATTATGCTATTGATATGAGTAATTGTGAGACCTACGTGTTGTTGTTAGTATGGTTAGTTCATAATATTTGCTGATACTTGAATGCTGGCTTTTCATGTTTACAACAACAAGAGCAAACAGAGTTCGTAAAAGTTTTTCTTTTTCTCTTTCAGTTTGTCAACTGAATTGCTTGAGGACAAGCAAGGGTTTAAGCTTGGGGGAGTTGATACGTCTCCGTCGTATCTACTTTTCCAAACACTTTTGCCCTAGTTTTGGACTCTAACTTGTATGATTTGAATGGAACTAACCCGGACTGACGCTGTTTTCAGCAGAATTGCCATGGTGTTGTTTTATGTGCAGAAAGTAAAAGTTCTCGGAATGACCTGAAACTCCATGGAACACCTTAGAAAAAACAATAAAAAATCCTCGCCAAAGATGAAGACCAGGGGGCCCACACCCTGCTCATGAGGGTGGGGGGCACCCCCCTGGGCGCGCCCCCCTACCTCGTGGGCCCCCTGGTGGCCCTCCAACGCCAACTCCAACTCCATATATTGGCTTTCGGGGAGAAACAAATCAGAGAGAAGAAATCAACGCGTTTTATGATATAGAGCCGCCGCCAAGCCCTAATCTCTCTCGGGAGGGCTGATCTAGAGTCCGTTCGGGGCTCCGGAGAGGGGGATTCGTCATCGTCGTCATCATCAACCATCCTCCATCACCAATTTCATGATGCTCACCGCCATGCGTGAGTAATTCCATCGTAGGCTTGCTGGATGGTGATGGGTTGGATGAGATTTATCATGTAATCGAGTTAGTTTTGTTAGGGTTTGATCCCTAGTATCCATTATGTTCTGAGATTGATGTTGCTATGACTTTGCTATGCTTAATGTTTGTCACTAGGGCCCAAGTGCCATGATTTCAGATCTGAACCTATTATGTTTTCATGGATATATGTGAGTTCTTGATCCTATCTTGCAAGTCTATAGTCACCTACTATGTGTTATGATCTGGCAACCCCGAAGTGACAATAAACGGGACCACTCCCGGTGATGACCATAGTTTGAGGAGTTCATGTATTCACTATGTGCTAATGCTTTGTTCTGGTTCTCTATTAAAAGGAGGCCTTAATATCCCTTAGTTTCCAATAGGACCCCGCTGCCACGGGAGGGTAGGACAAAAGATGTCATGAAAGTTCTTTTCCATAAGCACGTATGACCATATACGGAATACATGCCTACATTACATTGATGAACTGGAGCTAGTTCTATGTCACCCTATGTTATGACTGTTACATGACGAAAAGCATCCGACATAATTATCCATCACTAATCCGGTGCCTACGAGTTTTCCATATACTGGTTCTCGCTTATTTACTTTTCCGTTGCTACTGTTACAATCACTACAAAATACCAAAAACATTACTTTTGCTGTCTTTACTTTTGTTACCATTACCACCACTATCATATTACTTTGCTACTAAACGCATTGCTGCAGATACTAAGTTTCCAGGTGTGGTTGAATTGACAACTCAGCTGCTAATACTTGAGAATATTCTTTGGCTCCCCTTGTGTCGAATCCACAAATTTGGGTTGAATACTCTACCCTCAAAAACTGTTGCGATCCCCTATACTTGTGGGTTATCAAGACTCAGACTCCGGGAAGAAGAGGGTGGGAGGGCGGGAAAACAAAGGCAACTTGGAAGGGGAAAACCGATGAATAAATTTAAGAGGAAACACCAGTTGAAAGAATGCAAATGCTTCGCATGAGTAGGATGGATACTCAATTACGGACTCCGACTCCGAGATGAAAAGGGGTGGGCGGGTAGGAAAAAGAAAACAACTGAGGATTGAACTTGGCAAAGAAGAAGAGGCTTGAGTCAACTTGACGAGAAATGCACCAGATGCAAAGAGCTGAGGAACAACGATCAAAAAAACCCAACTGCGTGATCCTAAAGAAAAATTTGAAGGTGAAGAGGAGTAACTCAAATCACCTACGCCAAGATTCCTCACCAGAGCGACGAAGGGGCTGAGGAGTAAAAAAGAATTCCTACTCTCCAATATACCTAGACTCCGAAAAGTTTTCTTCTAGACTCGACAGCCGCCAAGCTACACGATCAAACAAGGGGGGCTCCTAAGGTCGGTCGAGGCTCTGATACCAACTTGTCACGCCCAATATGCGATACTATCCTAAAGAGACTCGAAGGTCCCACCAAGGATAGAACCGCATATTGAAACGCTTTTGCAAGGTGGATATCATTACGTCAACATTACATAATAGATGGGGATACATACCAGAGGCATATAATGCCACATGAATACAACAACACATCATACATAAGATCAATATCCGAGTATGGATGAAACACAAACAGAAACTCAAACGACATCCACCCTGCTAGCCCAGGCTGCCGACCTGGAACCTATCCCCTGATCGAAGAAGAAGCAGAAGAAGAACTCCAAAACAAGTTAACATCGCTCTCGCGTCAAGATTATTGCATAACCTGTACCTGCAACTGTTGTTGTAGTAATCTATGAGCCACGAGGACTCAGCAATCCTATTATCATGGGTATCAAGACTAGAAAAGCTTAAAGGGTATGGAAAGGATAAGTGGTGAGGTTGCAATAGCGACTAAGCATATATGGTGGCTAACATACGCAAATAAGGGCGAGAAGAGAAGCAAACGGAACGGTCGAGAAGCTATAAGGGATCAAGGGGTGATCCTGAAACTACTTACGTTCATACATCACCCAAAAACCGTGTTCACTTCCCGGACTCCACCGAAAAGAAACCATCACGGCTACGCACGCGGTTGATGCATTTAATTAAGTCAAGTGTCAAGTTCTCTACAACCGGATATTAACAAATTCCCATCTGCCACATAACCGCGGGCACGACTCTTGAAAGTTTATACTCTGCAGGGGTGTCCCAACTTAGTCCATCACAAGCTCTCACGGTCAATGAAGGATATTCCTTCTCCCAGGAAGACCCGATCAGACTCGAAATCCTAGTTACAAGACATTTCGATAATGGTAAAACAAGACCAGCAAAGCCGCCTGAATGTGCCGACAAATCCCGATAGGAGCTGCACATATCTCATTCTCAGGGCACACCGGATTGTCCAAACTTCTGGTAGGCCAGCCTAGAGTTGCTCCCGGTGGCCACCGGCGGCTGACAGGTTGGACCAACACTCACGACGAGCACTGGCCCGTGGGGCGAGGGGGGGGGGGTAAAATAAGATGACCCTCAGGAGCACGACTCCCAAGGGAAAAAAGGCTAGGTGAGGCAAATGTAAAACCAAGGTTGGGCCTTGCTGGAGGAGTTTTATTCAAAGCGAACTATCAAGAGGGTCCCATAAATAACCCAACCGCGTAAGGAACGCAAAATCAAGGAACATAACACCGGTATGACGGAAACTAGGGCGGCAAGAGTGGAACAAAACACCAGGCATAAGGCCGAGCCTTCCACCCTTTACCAAGTATATAGGTGCATTAATTAAATAAGAGATATTGTGATATCCCAACATAATCCTGTCCATCATGGAGGAATCTTCAACTTCACCTGCAACTAACACCGCTATAAGAGGGGCTGAGCAAAAGCGATAACATAGCCAAGCAACGGTTTGCTAGGAAGGGCGAAAAAGGTTAGAGACTGACATGGCAATTTGGGAGGCTTGATAAACAAGTGGTAGGAAGCGCGACATAGCGATATCATCGAAACAACTAGCATAGCAATGATAGTAATGAGATCCAGGGTAACAGTCATCTTGCCTGAAATCCCGCTAGGAAGAAGACTGGGTCCATGAAGAAGACGAACGGGCGTAGATTAACCAAGCGTAGTCGAACAAATCCTCACGACCGCAACAAAACAAGAACTACCGAGAAGAAGCACAACTGGAAAGAAGCAAACAACATAGTAAACACACAAGCATAAACATGACATGATGCACAAACAAGCATGATGCATGTCCAGTTTAAAGAGTCATGGCATGGCAAAGTGCAACAAACAATACTACAAATTAAGTGGAGCTCAATATGCAACGAGTTGCACATTGATGAAACACCACATCCAATTATTTAATTCACTCCCATTTATGCTACCCAACAATATTAAATGTTGTTAACATGGCAAGAGGTGCAACACAATAAAACTACCTATTTAGGCAAGTTTAAATGAGGCCGGAACAACAAACAACAATTCCGGGAAATCCTCATATGCATATTTCAAATTTGGTACTGTTCTGCCCTATACACAATTTTAAAGTTGTTAAGCATGCAAAGAAAGTTCATCATGTTAATCTCTATGCATTTTTCTACCCCATTTACATATAAAGTTTATTAAATTTAGAGCTACGGTTATTTAGTTATGAAATAAACCATTTTAACTTATCAAACATGCAAATTAATGCAAACAGTAATTTTAAACATCTTTAACATAGATGAAAGTTGAATATTGTGAAACTACATGAGATTCTAAGCATTTTACATATATAGTTTGTTTAATTTGGATGAATGCACATTTAGTTGTTAATAATGCAAAACAGTGGCAGTCATGTAATTATGCATGCGCTTGAGAAAAATACTAAAACTACAGAGAAGGGAAAAAAACTACGCGGGCCGAATGCAACACAGTGCAGCGGCCCAGGAGGAGATTTGGCCCAGCGGCTGAGTGTGTGCAAAACTAAAAGAAGCAGAGAAAAGGAGGGGCAAAAGAATTGAGGGCACCCTGGGATTTGATCCCAAGACCTCCTGTGCTTGCGTTATGCTCTGACCACTGTGTTGCAGCTACGTTGCTGAAACCAATGGGCTACTAGAACAACTTTAATAGCTACAGAAATGCTCGAGCTTGGAGCCATGGATGCTCACGATGGTGCCGGCGACGCAGACGGGCACAACAACAGAAACCGCGGCAGCAAAGGGCCAGCGGGGTTGCAGAAGGCGGTGAGGGTAGCAGCTATGGGGCGCACATGTGCTTGGGCTCGCTAGGGAGGGATGCACGCGAGTTCGATGCTCTCGGCCATGGCATGGTCACCTCGGAGATGTGCGGGCAGGCACTGGGTGAGGCAAGTAGACGCTACGGGCATGCGGGTGTGCATATGCGTGTGCGTGGATGTGTGACAGCGAAGGGGAAGCACGTGTGCAGAGGACGTGCGTGCGTGCAAAGAAGCAGAGGAGGCAGAGCCACCTCACCGGACTTGCCTTCCGACGTGCTCAGGAAGCAAGGGCCGGCCATGTCAAGGAGCTGCAAGGAGCTGCTACTCCCTGGATGGAGCATACAGGGTGATGGGTTGTGATGCATGTGTGCGAGCATGCGAGGGTGCGGGCCTGGATGCGCAAGGCGGGGCTGGCGCAAGGCTGAGCCTCGCTTCGGCCATTGTTGCTGGCGAGCAAACACGACGGCGGCGAGGGCGGCTGAGTAGTGGCGGGCATGCGAGTTTGGTAGGGGGATTTGGCGCGCTCAAGCGGAGGGATGCGGGGCGCTCGAGCTCGAGCGTTGCTCGGCTCGGGCATGCGGACGCGCGTAGTGGCAGGGAAGAAAAACGCGGCGAGGCGTGGAAACTAGCAAGGACGCGAGCATGGAGGCTGTGTGTGTGTGCAGACGGCGGTGTCTGGGATCAGCGGGAAGAAGCAGCGGCACAAAGACGAACTCGAACTCACGCCATGGCGCTCATGGAGACCATGAGTTCCTGCTTGTCTGGACAACGTCTACGGGAATGAAACACATGAGAGAGGAGGGCTAAGAGGAGCGGATCGTCACCGTGGGGGTGCTGCTGGAGTTGTACAAGGTCGAGGGTGGCCGTGGCCGGCGGGAATACGTGCTGATCATGGCTACGGTTCTCGGGGTACATGAAGAAGAGGAAGCAGGGGAAGAAGACGTCGAGGAGGAGGTCGATCCGGGCTCGAATGGACGCTTGCGAGGTTGAGGAAGAAGATGGAGACGCGGGCGTTGCTCCCCGCGGAAGGAGAAGGACGGGCCGAGCTGGTCAAGTCGGGGAGGAGCTCGGCCTTTTCTTGGCCATGGCGTCGGCGTGAAGCTTGGTGCCTTACCTGGCGGTGGCAGGAGGAAGGGAAGGGTGAAATGGAGGGAGGATGAAGACTAGGGCACCGGGTAATGATTTATAGGAGGTAGGGAGGCTGTCCCGGCCATCAAATCAAGCCGGCTACCCACGTGGAGCCTCCTGATGGCCTGCCGTACATGAGGTAGGAGAAGAACAGGAGGATCGTCTCTGATGGGCTTAGTGGGCTGAAATCAAACAGGTAAGTGACAGGTGGGCTGCTACGCTGGGCTGCTACTGCTTCTTCTTTCTTTTATTTTTTCTTCAGACAGAAAAAATAAAGACCGAAAAGCACAGGAATATATGCGAGGGTTGAGAGAGATATGAGAACATCCTCATGCTCCTTGAAATGTGCACTATTTGAATAAATTGGTTTGGGCACTTTTACCGATAGAAAAATAAATCAAGTTTGAATTTACTTCAAACTTGCTCCATTTGTTAACCTAACCAAAACCACTTCAAAAAGGGTGAAATTTGGCAGATAGGCTGTATGGAATGTGCAAGATTTATAGGAAAAGAATGAACATTTATGGAGGACAGAAAATGGCACTAGCAAAAATGAAAGGAAATAAGAAGGAAGAAGGAGGTGTTGATGCATGGGTAGATTTGAGAGACATGGCAAGGGGTTTGGTCACATGCAACATGCATAGAGCAAGACAACATCATGAAGAATGCAATGCACATGGTGATTATGATGAAATGCAAAATGAAAAAAGGCACAATGCAATGTAAACAAAGATGATCATGAAGCAAGAAGCAAATATGACAAGGCACTCAACATGATCATGGCAACAAGCATATAGGAATGAAATATACAACAATAATTATGATAATGCAACAAACACAATAACCCCACGACAACAACTAAAATAAAAGGAAGGAAACTAGAGCATCGGCCTCGGGGCGTTACACTCCTCCACGACCCGAGCTCCTCTGCCTCATCTCGCCGACCCCGACTCCTCCCGAGCCCGCTGCCAGTTCCCTACGGTCCTAATACATCTCCGTCGTATCTATAATTTTTGATTGTTCCATGCCAATATTATTCAACTTTCATATACTTTTGGCAACTTTTTATACTATTTTTGGGACTAACATATTGATCCAGTGCCCAGTGCCAGTTCCTGTTTGTTGCATATTTTATGTTTCACAGAAACCCAATATCAAACGGAGTCCAAGGGGTAAAAACAGACGGAGAATTATTTTGGAATATTTATGATTTTTGGGAAGTAAAATCAACGCGAGGCGGTGCCCAAGGGGGCCAGGAGACAGGGGGCGCGCCCCAGGGAGGCAGGCGCTCCCTGGACTCTCCTGGGCACCCCATAAGGCAGTTGATGCTCTTATTTTGCCGCAAGAAATCTAATTTTGTGAGAAAGATCTGGGCGAAAGATTCACCCCAATCGGAGTTACGGATCTTTGGATATAAAAGAAATGGTGAAGGGGCAGAATCAGAGAGCGCAGAAACAGAGAGGGACAGAGAGATAGATCCAATATCGGAGGGGCTCTCGCCCCTCCCACGCCATGGGAGCCAAGGATCGGAGGGGAACCCCTTCTCCCATCTAGGGAGAAGGTCAAGGAAGAATAAGAAGAAGGGGGACTCTCTCCCCCTTGCTTCCGGTGGCACCGGAGCGCTGCTGGGGGCCATCATCATCACCGCGATCTTCACCAACACCTCCGCCATCTTCATCAACATCTCCATCACCTTCCCCCATCTATATTCAGCGGTCAACTCTCCCGCAACCTGCTGTACCCTCTACTTGAACATGGTGCTTTATGCTTCATATTATTATCCAATGATGTGTTGCCATCCTATTATGTCTGAGTAGATTTTCGTTGTCCTACCGGTGATTGATGAATTGGTATGATTGGTTTGAATTGCATGTTTTATTATTGGTGCTGGCCTATTGTGCCCTCCGTGTCGTGCAAGCGTGAGGGATTCCTGCTGTAGGGTTTGCAATATGTTCATGATTTGCTTATGTTGGGTGGCGTGAGTGACAGAAGCACAGACCCGAGTAAGTAGGTTGTTTGCGTATGGGATAAAGGGGACTTGATACTTTAATGCTATGGTTGGGTTTTACCTTAATGATCTTTAGTAGTTGCGGATGCTTGCTAGAGTTCCAATCATAAGTGCATATGATCCAAGAAGAGAATTTATGCCTCTCCCTCAAATAGAATTGCAATAGTGATTACCGGTCTAGTAATGTAGTCAATTGCTTAGGGACAATTTCACAATTCCTACCACCACCATTCCACACTCGCTATATTTAATTTATTGCTTCTTTATCTAAACAGCCCCTACTTTTTATTTATGTGTTCTTTATTATCTTGCAAACCTATCCAACAACACCTACAAAGTACTTCTAGTTTCATACTTGTTCTAGGTAAAGCGAACACTAAGCGTGCATAGAGTCGTATCAGAGGCAGATAGGACTTGAGAGAGTATTTGTTCTACCTTTAGCTCCTCGTTGGGTTTGACACTCTTACTTATCGAAAGAGGATACAATTATCCCCTACACTTGTGGGTTATCAAGACCTTTTTCTGGCGCCGTTGCCGGGGAGTCATAGCGTGGGGTTAATATTCTCGTGTGTGCTTGTTTGCTTTATCACTAAGTAATTTTTATTTGTTGTTCTAAGTTGTTCTCTATCTTTAGTTATGGATATGGAACACGAAATACCAAAAAAATTAGGTGTACTTTCTACTTATGGAGACGGGGAACCTCCTAAAACCCTCGATGCTGGTTATGTGAAAGATATTATGTACTACTTTGATAATCCTGAGAAAACCCCATTCAATTATGTTATGGGAGACACGTTGGATCAACGTGAATACTTTAGGGATTATCGCTTGACACAAAAAGGGAAACTATTATGGGATCAAATTCATATGTTATGTTGGTATGCTCGTCAACTATGCTTGATATATGATTATACTTGTTGCTCTAGGATGAAGGCTCCACACCTTTCCTTTTCATGCAAATTTAATGAGAATAAAACCTTAGATTCTTATGCTAATGGTATCTATGACTACTATGATGTGGAACAAATAGAAGAATTTGTTGCTTTTATGGGTGCTTATGAGATTGAATCTATGTTTAAAACGTTTGACGATTTTGATGATTCAGTTTATAGACCTGAAAATTTTGCTATACTTAGATATTGCTATGAAAATTATGAATACAATTACAATATTGATGCACTTATTGAGAAAGTCTCCGCTGTCCAATAAGAGACTAATGTTTTGCAGGAGTCTATGGAAGAAGAAATTGATGAAACTGTGAGCTCATTGGATTAAAAAGATGACGAGGAGAGCGAAGAACAAAATGAGGAATAGCGGATTAGCTACCCGTGCCCACCTTCTAATTAGAGTAACTCTTCAACTCATACATTGTTTAATTCCCCTTGTGCTTACCGAAGGATGATTGCTATGATGATTGTTATGATCCTGTTGATTCTCTTGAAATAACCCTTTTTGATGATGCTTGCTATGCTTGTGGCCAAGATGCCAATATGAATTATGCTTATGGAGATGAACTTGCTATAGTTCCTTATGTTAAACATGAAATTATTGCTATTGCACCCACGCATGATAGTCCTATTATCTTTTTAAATTCTCCAAACTACACTATACCAGAGAAGTTTGTGCTTATTAAGGATTATATTGATGGGTTGCCTTTTACCATTGCACATGATAATTTTGATAGATATAATATGCATGTGCTTGCTGCTCCTACTTGCAATTATTATGAGAGAGGAACTACATCTCCACCTCTGTATGTTTCCAATACAATAAAATTGCAAGAAACTGTTTATACTATGCATTGGCCTTTACTATGTGTGCATGAATTGTTCTTTTATGACATGCCAATGCATAGGAAGAGAGTTAGACTTCATTGTTGCATGATATATGTTACTTTGTGCTCACTACTAAATTATAAATCATTGTTAATTAAAATTGGCTTTGATATACCTTGGGATCCGAGTGGATCTATTACTTGAGCAATATATGCCTGGCTTAATGGCTTTAAAGAAAGCACTGCCAGGGAGACAACCCGGAAGTTTTAGAGAGTCATTTATTTCTGTTGTGTGCTTTCATATAGTCTAAAAACAAAAAAATAAAGAGGGGAACCCAAAACGTTTCAAAAAGGAAAGTGAAAGTGAGAGAGATAAGCATTGTTAAAGTGGGAGCTAGCCTTGCACTTTGTTCATGCTCACGGAAACTTTGTGAATCTTGATTACAGAAACTTTTCAAAAAAAATAATTATCCCCTTGTAAAATTCATTGTATTGTAAAAATAATGTGCCAAGGTTTGCCTTTAGGATGTTTACAATGCTTGTCGATTTGTACGGTGCAGGACAGAAACTTTGGCTGTAGTGTGTGATTTTACATTTTTTACTGGAATGTCAAACCGTTCTAATTCTTTTTGTACTGTATTTCCATACAATTTTTTTTATTTTTACTAATTCTAGTAGAATTTTTGGGGTACCAGAAGTATGGTGAATGTTCAGATTGCTACAGACTGTTCTGGTTTTGACAGATTCTGTTTTTGATGCATACTTTACTTGTTTTGATGAACCTATCAATTTATATCAGTGGATTAAGCCATGGAAAAGCTATATTACAGTAGGAACAATTCAAAAAAAAATATGAATTGGTTTGCTACAGTACTTAGAGTAGTGATTTTCTTTATTATACTAACGGATCTTACCAAGTTTTCTGTTGAAGTTTTGTGTGGATGAAGTGTTTGATCGAGGAGGTCTCGATATGAGGAAAAGGAAGAGAGGCAAGAGCTCAAGCTTGGGGATTCCCGAGGCACCCCAAGTAAATATTCAAGGAGACTCAAGCATCTAAGCTTGGGAATGCCCCGGAAGGCATCCCCTCTTTCTTCAACAAGTATCAGTATGTTTTCGTATTCGTTTCGTTCATGTGATATGTGCAAGTCTTGGAGCGTCTTTTGCATTTAGTTTTCACTTTTATTTTGTGCACCATGCTGGTATGAGATAGTCCTTGGTTGATTTATAGAATGCTCATTGCACTTCACTTAAATCTTTTGAGTATGGCTTTATAGAATGCTTCATGTGCTTCACTTATATCATTTTAAGTTTGGATTGCCTGTTTCTCTTCACATAGAAAACCGCCATTTGTAGAATGCTCTTTTGCTTCACTTATATTTGTTAGAGCGTGGGTATATCTTTTGTAGAAAGAATTAAACTCTCTTGCTTCACTTATATCTATTTAGAGAGATGACATGAATTGGTCATTCACATGGTTAGTCATAAAATCCTACATAAACTTGTGGATCACTGAATATGATATGTTTGATTCCTGGCAATAGTTTTGCGATATAGAGATGATAATATGTGGGAGGTACTAGTAGATGGTTGTGTTTAGTAAGGATGTTGGTGTTAAGGTTTGTGATTCCCGAAGCATGCACGTATGGTCTACTAACTATGTAACCAAATTGGCGCGCATTGTATTTTGATTGTTTATCTTTGCGTGAAGGTCGGGGGCGCGCGATGGTTAACTCCTACCAACCTCCCCCCTAGGAGCATGCACGTAGTACTTTGTTTCAATGGCTAATAAATTTTTGCAATAAGTATGTGAGTTCTTTATGACTAATGTTGAGTCCATGGATTATACGCACTCTCACCCTTCCATCATTGCTAGACTCTTCGGTACCGTGCATTGCCCTTTCTCACCTTGAGAGTCGGTGCAAACTTCACCGATGCATCCAAACCCCGTGATACGATACGCTCTATCACACATAAGCCTCCTTATATCTTCCTCAAAACAGCCACCATACCTGCATATTATGGCATTTCCATAGCCATTCCGAGATATATTGCCATGCAACTTCCATCATCATCATATACATGACTTGAGCATTCATTGTCATATTGCCTTGCATGATCGTAAGATAACTAGCATGATGTTTTCATGGCTTGTCCGTTTTTTGATGTCATTGCTACACTAGATCATTGCACATCCCGGTACACCGCTGGAGGCCTTCATATAGAGTCATATCTTTGTTCCAGTATCGAGTTGTAATATTGAGTTGCAAGTAAATAAAAGTGTGATGATCATCATTATAGAGCATTGCCCCATGAAAAAAAATTATTATGCAAAATGAAAAAAAATGAAAGGCCAAAGAAGCCTAAATAAAAAAAGGGGGCCAAAGAAGCCCATTCAAAAAAAGAAAAAAAGAAAAAAAAAGAAAAGGGGCAATGTTACTATCCTTTTACCACACTTGTGCTTCAGAGTAGCACCATGTTCTTCATATAGAGAGTCTCCTATGTTATCACTTTCATATACTAGTGGGAATTTTCATTATAGAACTTGGCTTGTATATTCCAATGATGGGCTTCCTCAAATGCCCTAGGTCTTCATCAGCAAGCAAGTTGGATGCACACCCACTTAGTTTCAGTTTGAGCTTTCATACACTTATAGCTCTAGTGCATCCATTGCATGGCAATCCCTACTCCTCGCATTGACATCAATTGATGGGCATCTCCATAGCCCGTTGATTAGCCGCGTCGATGTGAGACTTTCTCCTTTTTTGTCTTCTCCACATAACCCCCACCATCATATTCTATTCCACCTATAGTGCTATATCCATGGCTCACGCTCATGTATTGCGTGAGTTGAAAAAGTTTGAGAATACTAATGTATGTAACAATTGCTTGGCTGACACCGGGATAGGCATGAGGGGTACCTTGTGTTAAGAAAAGGGAGCATACAAGACTATATGATTTTGTAGGGATAACATTCTGGAAGCATTGATATTTTGAAAGACATGATTGCTTGTTGGGATGCCCTAAGTATTATTGTTTTTATGTCAAACGATAGACTATTGCTTTGAATCACTCGTGTCTTAATATTCATGCCATGATTAGTCAAATGATCAAGATTATGCTAGGTAGAATTCCACATCAAAAATTATCTTTTTTATCATTTACCTACTCGAGGATGAGCAGGAATTAAGCTTGGGGATGCTGATACGTCTCCGTCGTATCTATAATTTTTGATTGTTCCATGCCAATATTATTCAACTTTCATATACTTTTGGCAACGTTTTATACTATTTTTGGGACTAACATATTGATCCCGTGCCCAGTGTCAGTTCCTGTTTGTTGCATGTTTTATGTTTCACAGAAACCCAATATCAAACGAAGCCCAAACGGGATAAAAATGGATGGAAAATTATTTTGGAATATTTATGATTTTTGGGAAGTAAAATCAACGCGAGACGGTGCCCGAGGGGGCCAGGAGACAGGGGGCGCGCCCCAAGGAGGCAGCGCTCCCTGGACTCCCTTGGGCACCCCGTAAGGCGGTTGAATCTCTTCTTTTGCTGCAAGAAAGCTAATTTCATGAGAAAGATCTGGGTGAAAGATTCACCCCAATCGGAGTTACGGATCTCTGGATATAAAAGAAACAGTGAAGGGGCAGAATCAGCGAGCGCAAAAACAGAGAGGGACAGAGAGATAGATCCAATCTCGGAGGGGATGTCACCCCTCCCACTCCATGGGAGCCAAGGACCAGAGGGGAAACCCTTCTCCCATCTAGGGATAAGGTCAAGGAAGAAGAAGAAGAAGGGGGCTCTCTCCCCCTTGCTTCCGGTAGCGCCGGAGCGCTGCCGGGGGGCCATCATCATCACCACGATCTTCACCAACACCTCCGCCATCTTCACCAACATCTCCATCACCTTCCCCCATCTATATTCAGCGGTCCACTCTCCCTCAACCCGCTGTACCCTCTACTTGAACATGGTGCTTTATGCTTCATATTATTATCCAATGATGTGTTGCCATCCTATGATGTCTGAGTAGATTTTCGTTGTCCTACCGGTGATTGATGAATTACTATGATTGGTTTGAAATGCATGTTTTATTATTGGTGCTGGCCTATTGTGCCCTCCGTGTCGCGCAAGCGTGAGGGATTCCCGCTATACGTTTGCAATATGTTCATGATTTGCTTATGGTGGGTGGCGTGAGTGACAGAAGCACATACCCGAGTAAGTAGGTTGTTTGCGTATGGGATAAAGGGGACTTGATACTTTAATGCTATGGTTGAGTTTTACCTTAATGATCTTTAGTAGTTGCGGATGCTTGCTAGAGTTCCAATCATAAGTTCATATGATCCAAGAAGAGAAAGTATATTAGCTTATGCCTGCCCCTCAAATAGAATTGCAATAGTGAATACCGATCTAGTAACATAGTCAATTGCTTAGGGACAATTTCACAACTCCTACCACCACTTTTCCACACTCGCTATATTTACTTTATTGCTTCTTTATCTAAACAGACCCTACTTTTTATTTATGTGTTCTTTATTATCTTGCAAACCTATCCAACAACACCTACAAAGTACTTCTAGTTTCATACTTGTTGTAGGTAAAGCGAACACTAAGCATGCGTAGAGTCGTATCAGTGGCAGATAGGACTTGAGAGAGTATTTGTTCTACCTTTAGCTCCTCGTTGGGTTCGACACTCTTACTTATCAAAAGAGGCTACAATTATCCCCTACACTTGTGGGTTATCAGTTCCCGCCGTGAGCACCGCACCTCCCCTCCTTTCCTCCTCTATCGCGCTACCCACCGCGTCCATGGCTGTACCTCCGCTCCCACCGTGCGTGTTGGCCACGCCCAACGCCTCGCCCGACGCGCCCGACTCCGGCCGGCGCTCGCCCACAACGACGCACCCGCCTGCCTCCCGCTCGAGCTCGCTGAGTGCTGTCCCCCTGAGTCCCGCGACGCGCGCCTGAGCATAGACCCGCCTCGCTTTCGCCAGCGGCCCTGGCCGCCTCTGCCGCGCTCTGCTTCCCCCTGCTGCATCGTGGCCAACGGTCCTCCCCACAGCGCCCAACCGAGACGCTCGCCGCACCCCGCTGCTACCGCGCCGCCTCGCCTCCACCGGTGCTCACTGCCGCGACCCCGACACCGAGCCCGCCTCCACCTCCCACTTCCTTGGCTGCACCCGCCGGCGGCCATCCGACCCGCGGCCCTCCTCCTCGCCGTGCTGCCGCGGCTTCGCCGCCCCAACCTTGCTGTTGCTTCACTCCGCCATGCCCGCGGCCACCTCCGACACGGCGCCAGTCCCCAGAAGCGCCTGCTTAGCCCTCGTGCAGGTCAGGCGCTCGCAATGCCCGTACCCGCAACGCCCACCACCCGCTATGGCCGCTAGCCCATTGACAGCCGGGGCCCACACCCTGAGAACATTAAGAAAAATAAAATAAATAAAAAGATAATTAATTGAACAATTAATTAATGTAATTAATCTAGTTTATTTAAACATAGTTAACCTGCTAATAAAACTAACTACTGTTAATTAGTTAATAGCCTATGACATGCGGGACCCACCCGTGAGTTGAATGGTCAACGGTGAACTTTGACCGCTGATGTCATGATGACGCAGTAATTCTTTTTCCAATTAATCAAATAATAATAATCCCAGTACATGATTAAATCCTTTTCAGTTAATATAAAATAAACCGTATCTCGGATGAAACTACTTTGTACATGAAAGTTGTGTAAAACGACGAGATGAATCCGAATACGTAGTCCGTTTGTCTGCCACACGTTCCTAGCATAGCAAACCTGCAATCATCCCCCTCCGGTCCGTCTATCCAAAAATAATACTTCCTCGGATGTTTCCCCCCTTCGCCAGTACCGCCTACTACTGCGTTAGGGCACATCTAGCATCGCTTAATGTCTTGTCATGCATCGTCATGCATCTGTTTGCATTGCATTCATTGTTTCTTTTGCCTCTTCTCTTGGGTAGACTATGAGACTGACGTCGCTGCTGCTGCCCCGATCGACTACGGTGTTGACGACCCCTCCTTCTCGACTGAGCTTCCAGGCAAGCAAACCCCCTTTGATCAACCACATATCGCCCATTTTATTCTCTCTTATTCTTGCATTAGGTTTGCTACTGTTGTTGATTCGATAGCTCCTATTCTGTTGCATAGCATGTCATTGTTGCTACAATAGTTGATAATTTACCTGCTATCCTAATGCTTAGTATAGGTTGGTAGTATTTTATATTGCATCAGTGGCCCTACACTCTTGTCCGTCTGCCATGCTATACTACTAGGCCATGATCACTCGGGAGGTGATCACAGGTATATACTATACTATTACCTACTTATGTTGATGATCCAGAGATGGGGGCTGAAGGGGCAAGTGGTTCCACCCAGGTAGTGGTGGGCCTGGGTTCCCGGCAGCCCCCTTATTATTATGTTGTGGCGGAGCGACAGGGCAGGTTACGACAACCTAGGAGACAAGTGGGCCTGGTCCCTGGTCGGCGTCCGCGTTACTTCAAAAACAACACGCTTAACAAGATCTTGGTATTTGATCTGAGTCTGGCTACGAGCCTATACGCACTAACCAACTACGCGGGAACAGTTATGGGCTCTTGATGTCATGGTATCAGCCGAAGCCTTCTTGACGTCAGCGGTTGAGCGGCGCGCACCGGATTGGACTGGAATGCTTGCTCTTGTATTAGGGAGGCTAGGTCAGCTTTCGGCCGCCCACGCAACATGCAGGAGTGCAATGGGCGATAGGCCCACACCCCTGCGCGCTTAGGATTTAGACCGGCGTGCCGACCTCTCTGTTGAGCCTAGGTAGGGCTGTGACGTGTTGATCTTCTGAGGACGGGTATGACCCAGGAAAGTGTGCCCGGCTAGAGGGATCGAGCGTGTTGGGTAATGTGGTGTACCCCTGCAGGGAAGTTTATCTATTCGAATAGCCGTGTCCCTCGGTAAAAGGACGACCGGAGTTGTATTGTGACCTCATGACAACTAGAACCGGATACTTAATAAAACACACCCCTTACAAGTTCCAGATACAACCCGGTGACTGCTTTCCCACAGGGCGACGAGGGTAGGATCGCCGGGTAGGATTATCCTATGCGATGTTACTTGATGTTGCATTTGCTACTCTCTTCTACATGCTCCAAGATGGAGGCTGCTAGAAGCGTAGTCTTTGATAGGCCTAGCTATCCCCCTCTTATTCTGGCATTCTGCAGTTTAGTCCATAGATACTACCCATTTCATTGATACCAATGCATATGTAGTGTAGATCCTTGCTTGCGAGTACTTTGGATGAGTGCTCATGGTTGCTTTGCTCCCTCTTTTCCCCCTTTTCCTTTCTTCTCGGATGTCGCAACCAGATGTTGGAGCCCCGGAGCCAGACGTCACCTTTGATGACACCTACTACACTGAGGGTGCCTACTACTACGTGCAGGCTGTCGATGACCAAGAGTAGTTTAGGAAGATCCCAGGCAGGAGGCATGCGCCTCTTCGATCTGTATCCCAGTTTGTTCTAGCCTTCTTAAGGAAAACTTGTTTAACTTATGTCGGTACTCAGATATTGTAGCTTCCGCTGACTCGTTTGTTTTTGAGCTTTTGTATTCGAGCCCTCGAGGCCCATGGCTTGTAATATAAAGCTTGTATTATTTTAATTTGTGTCTAGAGTTGTGTTGTGATATCTTCCCGTGAGTCCCTAATCTTGGTCGTACACATTTGCGTGTATGATTGAACCGGGGGTGTCGCACTGTGTTGCAGGGAAACGATGGGAAGCACTAAGGTTTACAACCGAGGTTAGCACGTGCATGGTCCATTGTCTAATAGCACATTATTGTGCAATTGCAGGAACCATTCTAAAATTTAGGTTTTTAACAATTTGGTCTTGCACATGTAGGTCCTGTTGTCAGAGGTTTTGACCCACTGTTCGACCCTTTTCGCATACTGGATGAGTTGTCCATGAATATCAATCAAGTCAAGAAACACAGAAAGATTGTTTGGATAAAGAAACTAGCAACAAAAAACAACAAGATCTTTGTCTGCACAATGAAGAATACAGTTCACTACAAGATGGTACTAACTATTATACCTTGCCTTTTTTATTCCTTTGCCCCATTTCCAATATGGAGAAGATATTTACACACATCCTTGTTTTTAGGCCTTTCTAGAGCAGTTCACTGATGATTACCTCTCAAACCACCTCTATGGTCAGGACGCGAGGAAGGTTTTCATACAACACCCACGGTTCAATATTGAAGTGTTCCTGAAGAGTACGAAGGATGGACGGTCAATCATCCACAGGCACTGGCCTAAAGTTGCAAAGACCTTCTACATCAATGAAGGCTCAATATTCGCCTTCCGCTTCAGCAATTTTCCAGATGAGATGCATCTGTCTATGTACCGTCTATGATGCTAATTTTGAAACGTTCTAGATGTTGCATGTGAAACTTGGTGCTGGTGTAGTTGTGTAATGGGGTAGGTGAGTGCTGAAGCTATATGATGTTGTACTCTGATGTATTTCAATTATGAAATCCTGCTTCCTTAGCATGGAAATGAAATATATTATGTGCTTAATACGAAAGTCAATTAGATTAATAAATGGATTATTAATAATAGGGCATTTAGCCTGCTAATTGGGGTTTTCTATTGCAAACGGTTATTGAGAAAACACCGTGGGTGATGACCTCAGGCAACGCACACAGTTTCTAGGAATAAACCATGTTGGATCAATGAACAATCACACACGACATTCTCTTGAAAACTGTTTGCGTTAGGCCACCTTGCGCAAACGTTTACCACATAAAAACTGTGTGTGATGGACAACTTTTGCCACACAGTTTCTTTTACGCACCGTGTGTGATGCATTCAATAACACACACGATAAAATTGTTAATATCGTGTGCAATGGCAACGCTATCACAAATGATTTAACAGGGAAAATTGTGTGTAATGTACCTGTGAACGGAAACATTTTCCTTGGAGCGACTGTGTGGGATGTATATACAAATGGAAACGTTTAGCGGGTACTGACTGTGTGGGATGTACTTACGATCAGAAATAATTTCGCCTATATAATTGTATTTTTTTAGCACTACTGTATGTATAACCGTATTTGATCGCTCCCCGGTCGCACACGACCTCACTTTGCCAAGCATGTGTTCTAGGAGGGCATATTACCAACGGTTTCTGGGTCGTGTGGGAAGGACCCCCCTATCGCAGTCACTCACTAGGCGACGATTCAGAACGCCATCGCGGGAAGGGGTTAAAACCCATTTATATAGCACCTCGCTGTACCAGTGTAAGACCGAGAAGATTCGTTAGAATTTCATACCCAGAACTCCCCCCTTACTCCACCTCTTAAATTTCAGGATGAGATTTCTTGTAGTGGAGGAGAATTGTAGCACCCGGATAATTGAGCTATAGTGAACCTCTGTTAATGATCACGTCACCTAGGTTACCGTTTATAAACTCGCGTCTGATACGTCTCCAACGTATCTATAATTTTTGATTGTTCCATGCTATTATATTACCCGTTTTGGATGTTTATGGGCTTTACTTTACACTTTTATATCATTTTTGGGACTAACCTACTAACCGGAGGCACAACCCGAATTGCTTTTTTTTTGCCTATTTCAGTGTTTCAAAGAAAAGGAATATCAAATGGAGTCTAAACGGAATGAAACCTTCGGGAGCGATCTTTTTGGAACAAACGTGATCAAAAGGACTTGGAGTGGAAGTCAAGAAACAAGAGAGGCGGCCATGAGGGTGCCCGGCATGTCCCCTACAGGTGGGCGCGCCCCCACCCTCGTGGGCCCTTCGAGCGTCCACCGACCTACTTCTTCCTCCTATATATACACTTGTACCCCGAAAACATCAGAAGCGACCACGAAAAACTATTTCCACCATCGTAACCTTCTGTATCCGTGAGATCCCATCTTGGAGCATTCGCCGGTGCTCCGCCGGAGGGGGAATCGATCATGGAGGGCCTCTACATCATCTCCAAGGCCCTTCTGATGAGTTGTGAGTAGTTTACCACAGACCTTCGGGTCCATAGTTATTAGCTAGATGGCTTCTTCTCTCTCTTTGAATCTCAATACAAAGTTCTCCTTGATCTTCTTGGAGATCTATTCGATGTGACTCTTTTTGTGGTGTGTTTGTCGAGATCCGATGAATTGTGGGTTTATGATCAAGTTTATCTATGAGAAATATTTGAATCTCCTCTGAATTCTTTTATGTATGATTAAGTTATATTTGCAAGTCTCTTCGAATTATCAGTTTTGTTTGGCCTACTAGATTGATCTTTCTTGCAATGGGAGAAGTGCTTAGCTTTGGGTTCAATCTTGCGGTGTCCTTTCCCAGTGACAGCAAGGGCAGCAAGGCACATATTGTATTGTTGCCATCGAGGATAAAAAGATGGGGTTTATATCATATTGCATGAGTTTATCCCTCTACATCATGTCATCTTTCTTAATGCGTTATTCTGTTCTTTATGAACTTAATACTCTAGATGCATGCTGGATAGCGGTCGATGTGTGGAGTAATAGTAGTAGATGCAGAATTGTTTCGGTCTACTTGTCACGGACATGATGCCTATATACATAATCATACCTAGATAATCTCATAATTATTCGCTTTTCTATCAATTGCTCGACAATAATTTGTTCACCCACCGTAATACTTATGCTATCTTGAGAGAAGCCACTAGTGAAACCTATGGCCCCCGGGTCTATCTCTTATCATATAAGCTTTCAATCTACTTTTATTTGCATCTTTACTTTTCCAATCTATATCATAAAAATACCAAAAATATTTATCTTACCATATTATCTCTATCAGATCTCACTTTCGCAAGTGGCCGTGAAGGGATTGACAACCCCTTTATTCTGTTGGTTGCGAGTTCTTGTTTGTTTGTGTAGGTGCATGGGGCTTTTGAGGAGCCTCCTGCTGGATTGATACCTTGGTTCTCAAAAAGTGAGGGAAATACTTACGCTACTATTGCTGCATCACTATTTCCTCTTCAAGGAAAAGCAACGCAAGCTCAAGATGTAGAAAAAGGATTTCTGGCGCCGTTGCCGGGGAGGTCTTCGCTCTAGTCAAGACATACCAAGTACCCATCACAAACTCATCTCCCTCGCATTACATTATTTGCCATATTCCTCTCATTTTCCTCTCCCCCACTTCACCCTTGCCGTTTTATTTGCCATCTCTTTCCCAATCTCCTCTCTCGCTCGCTTGCCTTTTTGTTTGTTTGTGTGTTGGATTGCTTGTCGCGATGGTGCAAGACAATAAGAAATTGTGTGATTTTTGCAATACCAATAATAATGATTTCCTTAGTACTCTGATTGCTCCTCTTAAGGATGTTGAGTCTTGTGAAATTGATGCTCCTTTGCTAAACCTTGTTATGAAAGATCAATTCTCCACCCTTCCTAGTGAAGATGCCGCTACCCATCTAAACAACTTCGTTGATTTGTGTGAGATGCAAAATAAGAAAGATACGGATAATGATATTTTTAAATTGAAGTTATTTCTGTTTTCACTTAGAGATCGTGCTAAAGTTTGGTTTTTGTCTTTGCCTAAGAATAGTATTGAGTCATGGAATACGTGCAAAGATGCTTTTATCTCTAAGTATTTTCCTCCCACTTAGATCATCTCTCTTAGGAATGATATTATGAATTTTAAACAACTTGATCATAAGCATGTTGCCCAATCTTGGGAAAGAATTAAATTGATGATTCGCAATTGCCCTACTCATGGCTTGAATTTACGGATGATCATACAAATTTTTTATGCCGGATTGAATTTTGCTTCTAGAAATCTTTTAGATTCGGCCGCGGGAGGCACGTTTATGGAAATCACCTTAGGAGAAGCTACCAAACTCCTTCATAATATTGTGGCTAATTATTCTCAATGGCACACCAAAAGATCTACTAGTAAAAAGTGCATGCTATAGAAGAAATTAATATTTTGAGTGGAAAGATGGATGAGCTTATGAAATTGTTTGCTACTAAGAGTGCTTCTATTGATCCCAATGATGTGCCTTTGTCTAATTTGATTTAGAATAATAACGAATCTACGGATGTGAATTTTGTTTGTAGGAATAATTTTGGTAACAATGCTTATAGAGGAAACTTTAATCCTAGACCGTTCCCTAGCAATTACTCTAATCATTATGGAAATTCCTACAATAATTCTTATGGTAATTTTAATAAGATGCCCTCTGATTTTGAAAAAAGTGTTAAAGAATTTATGATCTCTCAAAATAATTTTAATACCCTGCTTGAAGAAAAATTGCTTAAAGTTGATGATTTGGCTAGGAACGATAATAGACTTTCGCTTGATGTTGATTCTTTGAAACTTAGATCTACTCCTCCTAAGCATGATATCAATGAGTCTCTCAAAGTACGAGAATTTCCATTGATGAGTGCAAAGAAAGAACCGCTAGATTGCATGCTAAGAAAGATTACTTTGTAAAAGCGTATTCTTCTAGTTTCCATGAAAATAATGACGAAGATCTAAAATTTATTGATGTGTCCCCTATTAAATCTTTGTTTTGCAATATGAATATTAATAATGATGGGACTGGAGATGAGTCAACATTAGTTAAAAGGCGTCCCAATGATCCAGAGTTTTTAGATCTTGATGCTAAATTTGGTAAAAGTGGGATTGAAGAGGTCAAGACTTTAAATAGCATTGAACCCACTATCTTGGATTTCAAGGAATTTAACTATGATAATTGCTCTTTAGTAGATTGTATTTCCTTGTTGCAATCCGCGTTGAATTCTCCTCATGCTTATAGTGAAAATAAAGCTTTTACCAAACATATTGTTGATGCCTGATGCAATATTATGATGGAAAACTTAATTTGGATGTTTCTATACATAGAAAACTTAATGATGAGTGGGAACCTACTACAAAGATTAAAATTAAAGATCATGAGTGTTATGCTTTATGTGATTTGGGTTCTAGTGTTTCCACGATTCCGAAAACTTTATGTGATATTCTAGGTTTCCATGATCTTGATGATTGCTCTTTAAATTTGCACCTTGAGGATTCCACCATTAAAAAGCCTATGGGAAGGATCAATGATGTTCTTACTGTTGCAAATAGGAATTTGGTGCCCGTAGATTTTATCGTTCTTGATATAGATTGCAATCTTTCATGTCCTATTATTCTTGGTAGACCTTTCCTTAGAACGATTGGTGCGATTATTGATATGAAGGAAGGGAATATTAGATTCCAATTTCCATTAAGGAAAGGCATGGAGCACTTTCCAAGAAAGAAAGTTAAACTACCTTATGAATCTATCATGCGAGCTACTTATGAATTGAGTGCCAAAGATGGCACTACTTAGATCTATCCTCGCTTTTATGCCTAGCTTGGGGCGTTAAACAATAGCGCTAGTTGGGAGGCCACCCAATTTTTTTTGTTTTTTTTTGTTTTTGCTTCTGTTTAGTAATAAACTTTTCATCTACCTTCTATTTAGATGTGTTTTCATGTTTTAATTAGTGTTTGTGCCAAGTAGAACCTATAGGATAACCTACGGTGATAGTTAATTTGATTCTGCTGAAAAACAGAAACTTCTGCATGCACGAAAATAATTGTAGTAATTCACGGAAATGTGATTTTGCGTTGATTCTTTTTGCTGTAGATCAATAGAAAAATTCCCCAGGACTTCCTATTTTGGTAGGAATTTTAGAGTTCCATAAGTATTCGTGGGTTACAGATTTCTACAGACTGTTCTGTTTTTGACTGATTCTGTTTTTCGTGTGTTGTTTGCTTATTTTGATGCATCTATGGCCAGTATTAAGTGGTATGAACCATAGAGAACTTGAAATACAGTAGGTTTAACACCAATATAAATAAAGAATGAGTTCATTACAGTACCTTATGTGGTGGTTTTGCTTTCTTGCACTAACAGAGCTTATGAGATTTCCTGTTGAGTTTTGTGTTGTGAAGTTTTCAAGTTTTGGGTAAAGATTTGATGGACTATGGAATAAGGAGTGGCAAGAGCCTAAGATTGGGGATGCCCAAGGCACCCCAAGATATTCAAGAATAGCCAAAAGCCTAAGCTTGGGGATGCCCCGGAAGGCATCCCCTCTTTCGTCTTCGTCTATCGGTAACTTTACTTTGAGCTATATTTTTATTCGCCACATGATATGTGTTTTGCTTGGAGCGTCTTGTATGATACTAGTCTTTGCTTTTTAGTTTACCACAATCATCCTTGCTGTACACACCTTTTGGGAGGAACCCACTTGATTGGAATTTATTAGAATACTCTATGTGCTTCACTTATATCTTTTGAGCTAGATAGTTTTGCTCTAGTGCTTCACTTATATCTTTTAGAGCACGGCGGTGGCTTTATTTTGTAGAAATTGTTAATCTCTCATGCTTCACTTATATTATTTTGAGAGTCTCTTAGAACAGCATGGTATTTGCTATTGTTATAAAATTGGTCCTAGAATGATGGGCATCCAAGTTGGGTATAATAAAAACTATCATAGGAAGTGAATTGAATGCTATGATCAATTTGATACTTGATAATTGTTTTGAGACATGGAGGTGGTAATATTAGAGTCATGCTAGTTGGGTGATTACGAATTTAAAGAATGCTTGTGTCGAAGTTGGCAAGTCACGTAGCATGCACGTATGGTAAAAGTTGTGTAACAAATTTGAAACATGAGGTGTTCTTAGATTGTGCATCCTTATGAGTGGCGGTCGGGGACGAGCGATGGTCTTTTCCTACCAATCTATCCCCCTAGGAGCATGCGCGTAGTGCTTGTTTTTGATGACTTGTAGATTTTTGCAATAAATATATGAGTTCCTTATGACTAATGTTGAGTCCATGGATTATACGCACTCCCACCCTTCCATCATTGCTAGCCTCTTAGGTACCGTGCATTGCCCTTTCTCACCTTGAGAGTTGGTGCAAACTTCGCCAGTGCATCCAAACCCCGTGATACAATACGCTCTATCACACATAAACTTCCTTATATCTTCCTCAAAACAGCCACCATACCTACCTATTACGGCATTTTCATAGCCATTCCGAGATATATTGCCATGCAACTTTCCACCGACCCGTTCATCATCATGACACACATCATCATTGTCATATTGCCTTGCATGATCATGTAGTTGACATCGTATTTGTGGTAAAGCCACCATGCATAATTTTTCATACATGTCACTCTTGATTCATTGCCCATCCCGGTACACCACCGGAGGCATTCATATAGAGTCATATTTTGTTCTAGTTTTGAGTTGTAATTCATGAGTTGTAAATAACTAGAAGTGTGATGATCATCATTATTAGAGCATTGTCCCCAAATAAAAAAAGGCCAAAAAGAAAAAAAAGAAAGGCCAAAGAAAAAAAGAGAAAGTCCCCCAAAAAAAATAAAAAAAATAAAAAGGGGCAATGTTACTCTCTTTTTCCACACTTGTGCTTCAAAGTAGCACCATGTTCTTCATATAGGGAGTCTCATATGTTGTCACTTTCATATACTAGTGGAAATTTTTCATTATAGAACTTGACTTGTATATTCCTACGATGGGCTTCCTCAAAATGCCCTAGGTCTTCGTGAGCAAGCAAGTTGGATGCACACCCACTTAGTTTCTTTGTTGAGCTTTCATATACTTATAACTCTAGTGCATCCGTTGCATGGCAATCCCTACTCCTCATGTTGACATCAATTGATGGGAATCTCCATAGCCCGTTGATTATCCTCGTCAATATGAGACTTTCTCTTTTTTGTCTTCTCCACACAACCTCCACCATCATATTCTATTCCACCTATAGTGCTATATCCATGGCTCATGCTCATGTATTGCGTGAAAGTTGAAAAAAGTTTGAGATTATTTAAGTACGAAACAATTGCTTGGCTTGTCATCGGGGGTGTGCAAGATGGGAGCATTTTTGTGTGACGAAAATGAAGCATAGCCTAACTATATGATTTTGTAGGGATGAACTTTCTTTAGCCATGTTATTTTGAGAAGACATGATTGCTTTGATTAGTATGCTTGAAGTATTACTATTTCTTATGTCAATATGTACTTTTATTTTGAATCATTTGGATCTGAACATTCATGCCACGATAAAGAAAATTACATTGAGAATTATGCTAGGTAGCATTCAACATCAAAAATTCTGTTTTTACCATTTACCTACTCGAGGACGAGCAGGAATTAAGCTTGGGGATGCTTGATACGTCTCCAACCTATATATAATTTTTGATTGTTCCATGCTATTATATTACCTGTTTTGGATGTTTATGGGCTTTATTTTACACTTTTATATCATTTTTGGGACTAACCTACTAACCGGAGGCCCAGCTCGAATTGTTATTTTTTTTTGCCTATTTCAGTGTTTCGAAGAAAAGGAATATCAAACGGAGTCCAAATGGTATGAAACCTTCGGGGGCGATCTTTTTGGAACAAACGTGATCGAGAGGACTTGGAGTGGAAGTCAAGAAACAATGGAGGCGGCCACGAGGGTGCCCGGTGCACCCCCACCCTTGTGGGCCCCTCGAGCGTCCACCGACCTACTTCTTCCTCCTATATATACACCCGTAACCCGAAAACATCATAAGCGACCACGGAAAACTATTTCCACCGCCATAACCTTCTGTATCCGTGAGATCCCATCTTGGAGCCTTCGCCGGCGCTCTGCCGGAGGGGGAATCGATCACGGAGGGCCTCTACATCACCTCCAAGGCCCCTCCGATGAGTTGTGAGTAGTTTACCACAGACCTTCGGGTCCATAGTTATTAGCTAGATGGCTTCTTCTCTCTTTTTGGATCGCAATACAATGTTCTCCCCCTCTCTTGTGGAGATCTATTCAATGTAAACTCTTTTTGCGGTGTGTTTGTCGAGATCCGATGAATTGTGGGTTTATGATCAAGTTTATCTATGAGAAATATTTGAATCTCCTCTGAATTATTTTATGTGTGATTAAGTTATCTTTGCAAGTCTCCTCGAATTATCAGTTTGGTTTGGCCTACTAGATTGATCTTTCTTGCAATGGGAGAAGTGCTTAGCTTTGGGTTCAATCTTGCGGTGTCCTTTCCCAGTGACAGGGGCAACAAGGCACGTATTGTATTGTTGCCATCAAGGATAAAAAGATGGGGTTTATATCATATTGCATGAGTTTATCCCTCTACATCATGTCATCTTTCTTAATGCGTTACTCTGTTCTTTATGAACTTAATACTCTAGATGCATGCTGGATAGCGGTCAATGTGTGGAGTAATAGTAGTAGATGCAGAATCGTTTTGGTCTACTTGTCACGGACATGATGCCTATATACATAATCATGCCTAGATAATCTCATAATTATTTGCTTTTCTATCAATTGCTCGATACACTGGTGGAAAAAGGGCCTTTGGTCGCGGTTCGCAACTGCCATTAGTCGCGGTTGCGCAACCGCGACCGAACGGGCGCGACTAAAGGCCCCACCCTTTAGTCGCGGTTGCTTAAGAACCGCGACTAAAGGCCCGTCCACGTGGGCGCCAGGTGGCCGTCGGGGCGGAGGACCTTTAGTCGCGGTTCTTCTGGCCAACCGCGACTAAAGGCCGCCGCAGGTTTAGGGTTTTAGCCCCCCCCCCTTAAACCTGTTTTCTGTTTAATATGTATTGTTTTATTTCTTTTGTGCTTTATTTTAATTTTGAAGGAGTTTCACATATTCTATGGTACTACATACATGCATATGAATGTACAATTTCAAACAAATTTGAAATTAGAACCAAAAAGAATTCAAGAGGAATATACAATATATATTCAATATCATCGGATGACCATATACAATTTTGAACAAGTTTCCATACATAATTTAATGCATATAAAGTTCTACGTCCTCATAATGGTGTTCTCCTTTAGGATGGAGGACTTCCCTCCTGAACCATCTAGCTAGTTCCTCTTGAAGTGGTCGGAAGCGAGCTTCTGGACTAAGCATCATCCGGAGGTTATTCCTCTGAGCATTGGTATCACTCGGAACCCGCTCAGAGGTGTATCTCCGGATCATCTCACAGACATAGTATGCACATAGATTGGTCCCCGCTGGCTGAATATCCTCACCATTCTTAGCCTTTGCCCTTTTGAATTCTAGCTCTTTTTTGAATTCACCGACCTTTGTATCTACGAACCGTCTCCAAACCCTACGAGGCAAAGAAAATTAAATGAACAAGAGAGTTATTAGTTACTTGATATTAGGAAATGAACGAAATAGGCCGATCGATATAGAGCGCAAATGAATGAAAATAATTACTTCTGCAGCATTCTTCTCATGTCGACCCAAAGCTTTGGATCCTTATTCAAAGAGTCGTGGACGAGACATTCTGAGGTGTCAACTTTAATTACTAGCAGAATCCAGTGGAACCTGCGGACACGATACATGCACAGTACGTCATGCATAACTCATCGATTAGCCGGCCACATACCATGCATGGAGTAAACAAAAGAGAATGTGCTCAAGACAGAAACACTCACCCAAAATGGTAAGGAAATAGAATATCACTTTTGAGTTCCTGCTTTGTAAGAAACTGCCACAGGTCTGCCTCCATGTCGGCGGGGTGATGCTCCAACACATATCCATTAACGATGTGTGGGTCAATGAACCCAACATTATGGATGTTCCTTACTCTGCATTCCTTAATCTTCATTCTGCATGTATAATAGCAGACACAACAATATAGTTAGGACATATATATAGTGCAGGCAATATGAACGAGATGGGGTAGAAATAAATCACTTACAGAACGTAGCAACTGATGATAGATTTGTCGAGCTCGCGCAGATTGAAAAGCTGGAACAATTCACTCAGATGAATTTGTACATAGTAATGTTTGAAGTGATGCTCATATCTAACTTCCGCATAAATATATTCTTTGGCGTTTTTATTTTTTATGTAACCCTTGTACCATTTCAGCAGACCTTTCATTTGTGGAGGTAGATCCTGTTCCTGCGCAGGCTCGACGAGAGGCCCATTCTTCACATATGTAATTACTACCTCCTTCACTGGCGCCTCATCAAGGCCTAACAGTTCACGAAGAGTAATACCTAAGTTGGCCGCTTGTTCTCTGGCACTCGTTACAGTCAATCCATGTGCTGCCGCAGCTGCTATGATATCGGGGTCATCCGGACCGGCGGCTTTCACTATAAGCGGGGCAATCGATTGTTTACTTTGTTTCCCGAGCTGGGCAACTCGTTTCCCGCTTTTTTTACTTTCTAATTCCGTTTTCTCGGCCTCCTCCAAGGCTTTGTTCTCCTGGTTCTCCGCCCGCTCTTTCTTCTCCTTCAACATGAGTGCCTGCCTACGAAGTTCACGTGCATAGTCGTCAGGCAGATTCTTCGCGGCTTGGGACGGTGTGCTCAAAAATGACTTAGCCCACTTCTTTTGCTCATCAGAAAATACTGGCTTGGGCTCGGGCTCTCTTTTCTTCTTGCAGTCCGCCTTCCATTTCTCATGATCAGCAGCCGCGGCCGCGGCAGTTTCCTCGGCACTACGTTCCCAAGGCCTTGTGGGGAGAGGCTTCAATGATGGCTCCGGTACCTTTGTGGTCTTAGGTACATAAGGGTCCGGGTTAATAATCGAGGACTGCTTCTGCTTCTTCGCCGGAGGTGGATTGGGGGGCGGCGTCTGATCACCCGCCGGACGAGGACTAGGGGGCGGCGTCTGATCACCCGCCGGACGTTGTGGACTGGGGGGCGTCGGCTGACGTGACGGAGGTGTAGGTGAACCGCCACCACCGTAGGGGGGTGGACTTGTTGTCCTTGGCGCCTCGCCTGGAAACTTGATAAACTTCTTTTGCCATAGAATGAAATGGCGCTTGACATCTCCAAGTCTTTTCTCCCCTTCAGGTGTAGCAATGTCAATCTCCAGGTCCTCAAACCCTTGGACTATGTCCTCCACCGTGACACGAGCATAGCCATCTTGAATGGGGGTGTTGTGGTGGAGTGCTCCAGGTAAACATGGTAAAGCACTGCCGATGGCTACCTTCACGGACATGTTCCCGATAGGATAATACAGATGACATTCTTTCATCTCCTTTATATCGTCCACGGGGTAGCGAGGAGGCTCCGGTGCAGTAATTTCGACCACCAGAGTCTCCGGTGCAGTAATTTCGACCACCAGAGGCTTAGGTGCAGTAATTTCGATCGTCGGTGCATCTGCACCAGCCGGTGGGGCCTCCGTGGAAGCCACACTGCTTCTCCCCTGCTGGCTTCTGAGATCCGCTGGATGATCTTCATGCTGCGCCCGAGCTGCATCTCGTTCGGCTACTAGTACACTCACGGTTTTCTTCGTCACATCCGTTTCCGATGCCAACCGCGCCACAACATCTGCTTCCCGATCCATCTTTCTCTTCCGGCTTCTGTAACCGTACGGGTCATCGTTCTGGGGGAACCCTATTTTCCACGGAATGTGCCCCGTGCCTCGTACACGTCCTCCGTGTTCAGGATTCCCGAGGGCTTTTGTCAGCGCGTCGTTCTCTCTGTTGAACTTGATCTTCCCCTCTTGAGCATCCCTCATTGCGTCAATAAGGGCTTGGGTGGGTTTAATTATTTTGCCCCGGTAAACACAGTCCCCTGTCTCCGGGTTCAGCGTTCCCCCATGCCCGTACCACCAGCTTTTGGCCCTTGGGTCCCATCCCTCCGTACCTGGACGGATTCCTCGCGCCCTCAGCTCGTTCTCCATCTTCTCCCACCTAGGCTCCCAAAGGCGATACCCTCCTGGCCCCATAATATGATTGTACTCCTTCTTAGCCGCATTTTCCTTATTTTTTTTCGATATTTGAATGAACTGCTCCGATTTCTTTTGCTTCACAAATTCTGGCCAATCATGTTTCAGTTTCTCATATTGTCCTTTGAAATCCGGAGTCTTGTTCTGCTTGACAAAGTCATGGGCTAGATTTGCTTGAATTTCCGGAATGCGTCGGCCATCTTATGAAGAGCGAACTGTTTGACTAGCCTCCTCCTCTCCTTGTTTTCCTCAATCTTGTTACCCTCCTCATCAAATTTGTTGTATTCCGGAGGTAGAACGAAATGTTCCATAAGCTTTTTGAAGCAATCTTTTTTTGTTCTCTTATCGACAAAAGTGAAACCAGCAATTCGTGCCTTCTTTGGCTTATTCCACTCCTGGACGGTGATCGAGACGTTGTCTCTAACAATGGCTCCGCATTGGTTGACAAACTTGGTGGCGTTCTTGCGGGGCTCCAGCGGCCTGCCGGTTGCACTGTCGACAACCTCGATGGTGCATGTTTCTCCTTGTTTCATCGTCTTGGTTGCGCCACGCTTTGACGACGTACTCGATTGTTTCGACGATCCGGCCGAGGGCTAAAATAAGAAAGAGAGTCGCGCGTGTTAGTCCACACATATTTATTCAAATCAGTTAGTTTGTATCACCAGAGGCTCAATGTATATATATATACCTCGGCGCCGGAGGTGGTTGCTACTTCCATTTGAAGATCGTCGTTTATCGACGTTTGTTCGGCATCATCTTGCTGACGGCGCCCTTCATCTTCACCGTCAAGGTTCAGATAAGAAGAGATATCATCTTCTTCTTGTCCGGTCGGCACATATAGAATATCGCCGTTTATGATGCCGAACATATGTGCTTCACCGTCCGGATCATAGTTGTCCATAATCGGGTCAGCTCTATCGTCCGCCATTATGTCAGTCCTGAAAACATGTAGTAAAAACAAATTAATTAAGTGAAGAAGGGGGGCGGTGGCGGTGGCGAAAGGGCGGTGGCAAAAGGAGGGGGCGAGGAAGGGGTGGGAGAGGGTGTCGCGGTAGAGCGCGAGAGCAGTCTTATGGTTTCAGACCATGAGCTGCAGTCATTTGCTAGAGAACTTGAGTCATTTGCTAGAGAACTTGAGTGTGACGCCCGGATACATTAACCTCTGCTAATGGTACCACATCACCACGATTACTGTGGTTAATCTCGTGATGATTCAAGTCCCTTTCGAATTTAAAAATTCAAAATCAAGTTAAAAAATTAAAAATTTCAAACATAAAAACTAAAATGTTCAAAGCGTGGCAAATAATCCCTTGATAATTGTCACGTTGAAAACCACATTTGTAAAGTATTTAAATGCGCTTTGGTGAATAAAACCGTGCCTTAAACAATAAATTAAATGCATTTTATAATTTATAAAATCTTAAACTTTTTTAATTAGGCATGAAACCTTTTGTGGTCGCGGTTGGGGAGGCAACCCGCGACTAAAGGGTGACCTTTAGTCGCGGTTGGGGAGGAGACCCGCGACTAAAGGGCTTTTTTGGCGGGGTTTTGTTCCCGCGCGCAACGACCTTTAGTCGCGGTTGGGCAGGCCAACCGCGACTAAAGGTATTCTTAAAATACTTTTTCTTTTTCAAAATGTTAAAAATACAAATAATATATCGAAAAATTCAGAAAAATAAAACTAATTCAATTCAATATGTTAAAAACACAAATATTATATCAAAAAATTCAGAAAAATAAAACTAATTCAATTCAAAATTCTAAAAATACAAATAATATATCAAAAAATTAAGAAAAATAAAACTAATTCAATTCAAAATGTTAAAAATACAAATAATATATCAAAAAATTCAGAAAAATAAAACTAATTCAATTCAATATGTTAAAAACACAAATAATATATCAAAAAATT
>NC_041387.1:189903433-189968935 GCF_002162155.2 Triticum dicoccoides | reverse complement strand
AATTAAGAAAAATAAAACTAATTCAATTCAAAATGTTAAAAATACAAATAATATATCAAAAAATTCAGAAAAATAAAACTAATTCAATTCAATATGTTAAAAACACAAATAATATATCAAAAATTCAGAAAAATAGAACTAATTCAATTCAATATGTTAAAAACACAAATATTATATCAAAAAATTCAGTAAAATAAAACTAATTCAATTCAAAATTCTAAAAATACAAATAATATATCAAAAAATTAAGAAAAATAAAACTAATTCAATTCAAAATGTTAAAAATACAAATAATATATCAAAAAATTCAGAAAAATAAAACTAATTCAATTCAAAATTTTATACGCCTAGGCAGGAGTATGACTAAATCACTCCAAATTTCATGTATCATCAGTGGTATCTCGAATCATTCGAAAATGGACACCAAACACATCACGGGTAATATAATTCACATGATCCATTCAACAAAGTTTGGTACAATAAATTATTACACATCATTTCTTCCCTTGTGTCCCTGCTTGCTTACGATTGTGCCGTATCCATGGAGCATCCTCATCATTTAACTTAATGCTTGGGTCGGTGTTGACTTTGAAGGGCGGAATTTCAGCAAACATATTATAATCTTCTGACATGTCTGTCTTGTCCTCCACTCCCACGATGTTTCTTTTCCCTGAAAGAACAATGTGGCGCTTTGGATCATCGCATGATGTACTGATCGTTTTCTTATCTTTCCGTTTCCTCGGTTTGCTACTCATGTCCTTCACATAGAAAACCTGAGCGACATCTTTCGCTAGGACGAATGGTTCGTCAAGGTAACCAAGATTGTTGAAATCCACCATTGTCATTCCGTATTGCTGGTCCACCTTTACCCCACCTCCTGTTAGCTTGAACCATTTGCACCGGAACAAAGGGACCTTAAAGGAGGGTCCATAGTCAAGTTCCCACATCTCCTCTATGTAACCATAATATGTGACCTTTTGCCCATTCTCGGTTGCTGCATCAAAGCGGACACCACTGTTTTGGTTGGTGCTCTTTTTATCTTGGGCGATCGTGTAAAATGTATTCCCATTTATCTCGTACCCTTGGAAAGTCGTTATAGTCGAAGATGGTGTCTTGGCCAACATGTACAGCTGATCTACAACATCATTGTCATTCATTAAATGTTTTCTCAACCAACTGCCGAAAGTCTCCATGTGGGCCTTCCTAATCCAGGATTCAGGCTTCCCCGGGTTGTCCGAGCGTAAAATATTCTTGTGTTTCTCAAAGTACGGAGCCACCAAGCTGGAATTGGTCAGTACAGTGTGGTGTGCTTCAGTCAGAGAATGGCCGTCCATACATGTCGTTGATTTCCTTCCGATCGTGCCTTTTCCACTTAGTCTCCCCTCGTGCCGCGATCGAGGAAGACCAATCGGCTTAAGGTCAGGAACAAAGTCAACACAAAACTCAATTACCTCCTTATTTCCATAGCCCTTGGCGATGCTTCCTTCTGGCCTAGCACGGTTACGAACATATTTCTTTAATACTCCCATGAACCTCTCGAAGGGGAACATATTGTGTAGAAATACAGGACCGAGAATGAAAATCTCTTCGACTAGGTGAACCAAGAGGTGCGTCATAATATTGAAGAAGGATGGCGGGAACACCAACTCGAAACTGACAAGACATTGGATCACATCGTTCTGTAACCGTGGTAGATCTTCTGGATTGATTACCTTCTGAGAGATTGCATTGAGGAATGCACATAGCTTCACAATGGCTACTCGAACATTTTCCGGCAGGAGCCCCCTCAAAGCAATCGGAAGCAATTGCGTCATAATCACGTGGCAGTCGTGAGACTTCAGGTTTTGGAACTTTTTCTCCGCCATGTTTATTATTCCCTTTATATTGGACGAGAATCCAGACGGGACCTTCATACTGCTCAGGCATTCAAAAAAGATGACCTTCTCTTCTTTGGTCAGAGCGTAGCTGGCACGACCTTGAAACCATTCCGGATGCCGGTCATCAGGGTCTTTCAAACGTTGCTGGTCCTGCCGTGCTTCCTTTGTATCATTTGTCTTCCCTTACACGCCCAAGAAGCTTAGGAGGTTCACGCAAATATTCTTCGTAACGTGCATCACGTTGATTGCAGAGCGGACTTCTAGGACTTTCCAATATTCTAGCTCCTAGAATATAGATTTCTTCTTCCACATGGCTGCGTGCCCGTCAGCTCCCTTCGGAACTGATTGTCCGCCAGGACCCTTTCCAAAGATGACTTTCAAATCCTTGACCATATCAAATACCTCAGCACCAGTGCGTTCCGCAGGCTTCGGCCGGTGATCTGCCTTGCCGTTGTAATGCTTGCCTTTCTTTCTTACTGGATGAATTTTCGGAAGAAATCGACGATGCCCAAGGTACACGTTCTTCTTACAATTTGGCAAATGTACACTTTCAGTCTCATGTAAGCAGTGCGTGCATGCATTGTATCCCTTATTTGACAGTCCCGAAAGGTTACTAAGAGCAGGCCAATCGTTGATGGTTACGAAAAGCAACGCTCGTAGGTTAAATTCCTCTTTTTTTGTGCTCATCCCACACACGGACACCAGGTCTGCCCCACACCTGTAAAAGTTCATCAACTAATGGCCTTAGGTACACATCGATGTCGTTGCCGGGTTGCTTCGGACCTTGGATGAGCACTGGCATCATAATGAACTTCCGCTTCATGCACAACCAAGGAGGAAGGTTGTAGATGCATAGAGTCACGGGCCAGGTGCTATGGCTGGAGCTCTGCTCGCCAAAAGGATTCATGCCATCTGTACTTAGACCAAATCTTATGTTCCTTGCGTCAGCTGCAAAATCTTTGAACTCTCTGTCGATCTTTCTCCATTGCGTTCCATCTGCGGTGTGTCTCAACTCCCCGTCCGACTTACGGTCCTCTTTGTGCCATCGCAACAACTTGGCATGCTCTTTGTTCCTGAACAGACGTTTCAACCGTGGTATTATAGGAGCATACCACATCACCTTGACGGGAACCCTCTTCCTGGGTTTCCCGCCCTCAACATCGTCACCAGGGTCATCGCCTCTGATCTTATAACGCAATGCAGTGCATACCGGGCATTCATTCAAATTCTCGTATTCACCGCGGTAGAGGATGCAGTCGTTGATGCATGCATGTATCTTCAGAACCTCTAAACCTAGAGGGCAGACAACCTTCTTTGCTTCGTACGTACTGGCGGGCAACTCGTTATTCTTTGGAAACATATTCTTCAACATTTTCAGCAAGTTTTCAAATGCCGAGTCAGCTACACCTGCCTGTGCCTTCCATTTCAGCAAATCCAGTGTGCAACCCAGCTTTTTCAGACCATCATCGCATCCAGGGTACAACGACTTTCTGTGATCCTCTAACATGCGATCCAAATTCTCCCTCTCCTTTTCAGTTTCGCAGCGTCTCCGTGCATCAACAATGGTCCGACCAAGATCATCAACGGTCTCATCACGTGCCTCTTCTTCACCTTCACCTTCACCTTCCCCTTCACCTTCCCCTTCACCTGCCCCTTCACCTTCCCCTTCACCTTCAGCATCCTCCATGAAAGTATCACCGAAATGAGCAAGATAGCTTTCATCGATGAAATCATCCCCTTCTTCATCTTCTTCCATTATAACCCCTCTTTCTCCATGCTTGGTCCAACAATTATAGCTTGGCATGAAACCGTGCCGAAGCAGGTGCAGGTGAACTTCTCTTGAGGAAGAGTAACCCTTCTGATTCTTACAGTCAACACATGGACAGATAACAAAACCCTTCTGCTTGTTCGCATTAGCCACTACGAGGAAATCTTTCAAACCCGTAGTGAACTCGCGGGAGAGTCGGTTACCGTACATCCATTGCCGATTCATCTTCATTATTATAATATAAAATATATAATTAACCATCATGCATTTGTTAAAGTAACTAGCTATAAACAATAGAAATTAAACAATGAACAACACACATGCATATTTTATCAATGACACACATGCATGAAAGGTTCAAGTTGCTAACCGCGATCGAGGAGGAACCTCAAGTGTAGCTCCAACACTTCATATCATGTTTGTTTCACGCTGTTGGGCATTTCATCAAACACCTTGTGTGCATAAGAGGAACCAAAAGCAAACCTACACCCCCTTGTGAAGAGAAGTGGCACCAAATGGCTAAGTGAGTGCACTGAACTGGTATATATAGGGGAGGAGCTTTAGTCGCGGTTCGCCAGGCCAACCGCGACTAAAGGACTTTGGGCACCTTTAGTCGCGGTTGGCCTGCCCAACCGCGACTAAAGCCCCTCACGTGCACCAGCTGGCCACCGAGCGCCCTGGCCCAAGCCTTTGGTCGCGGTTCGTCTGCCGAACCGCGACTAAAGACTTCATTAGTCGCGGTTCCTACAGTTTCGCGACTAATGGGGCTGGACGGAAGCCTCTTTTTCTACTAGTGATAGTAATTTGTTCGCCCACCGTAATACTTATGCTATCTTGAGAGAAGCCACTAGTGAAACCTATGCCCCCCGGGTCTATCTCTTATCATATAAGCTTTCAATCTACTTTTATTTGCATCTTTACTTTTCCAATCTATATCATAAAAATACCAAAAATATTTATCTTAGCATAGTATCTCTATCAGATCTCACTTTTGCAAGTGGCCGTGAAGGGATTGACAACCCCTTTATTGCGTTGGTTGCGAGTTCTTTTTTGTTTGTGTAGGTGCGTGGGACTTTTGAGGAGCCTCCTGCTGGATTGATACCTTGGTTCTCAAAAAGTGAGGGAAATACTTACGCTACTATTGCTGCATCACCCTTTCCTATTCAAAGAAAACCAACGCAAGCTCAAGACATAGCAGCGTCCTCGGAGGAGCACGAATCAGAGACCAGCAAAATCTGTAGCCAGATCACTATCGTTTCCTCATGACACATCAGTCAAACGGCTTGCTCACGCAAACTTGTACATGAGTGCATGGAAGAAATATTTGTCGGAGACAAGTGCGTCTAGTGACTCAGTAATTCGAGTTAATGCTCGGTACGACTTTGGTTTATTATGCAGAACACCCAAGTTCGATGGGCCGCCTCCACAGCCATTGTCACCCGTCAATGCTGCATCTCTGGCCGCCATGAGTCGCCTCCACCTCTGCCATATCTCTAGCCGTGCAGCGAGTCAACACTACTGAAAGCACCGCCTCTAACGCTAGGTTCATCAGTGCTCAAAGTTGCGACCCGCAGGAGCGGCCGCGAATCACCCGCCTCCGCTATCTTGGCCTCATCTTGCTTCGGTGGTCAGCCTTGATCTTCATCTCTGCAGCGTCCCCAGTCTGGCTCGCAGCGCCACCCGGGTTGACCTCGCTGCCACACAGTGCATTTCGCCGCCCCAGGCGCCGGGTTGGGCTCGCCTCTGCCACGACCCGCCCGCATGCGCTGGTCTCCAGTTCTGCTTGTTTGCCGTTTCTGATGCAGCCCAACCCCGCTGCAGCCTTGCTGCCATTTCAAGCAGTGGGCGAGCCGCCGTCGCCTTCGTTTTGAGTCGCCTCCACTGCGTCCCCGCTCTGTCCGGCTTGCCGCACCGTTTCCTCTGTTGCCGGGAGTCGCCTCTATCTCTACGGTCATGCACGGTCGCCTCTGCCTCTGCCTTCGTTGAAGTTGCTACCATGAGAAAGAGCTACCCGCCGTCGGAGCCACCGACCAGCCTCGCTGCTATGTTTGTTGTGTCGCCGCAGTCCCTCCAAGTCGCTGCTACAACCTTGATTCCTCACTCAGAGCCGCCCTTGTTTCTACCGCGTTGAGCTGGCCAGTCATCGCTGCGACCTCTTCTCGCCGGTGTTGCCACCACAAACCGCCTGGCCTTGTCCTACCTCTAAGCTTATGACCCGTTTCTATTTACAACAGGGGAGGAGGAGAGAGCGGTTTTGATGGGGAGGCAAGGATTGTGCGTGCTTATTTTTTAATACTACTACGTGACTTCAATGGCCTGCTACCCTCGAGCAGTTGAAAACAATAGCAGAACACATCAATCTGCTTTTTTTTAACATTAGTACAGACGCAAGCGCTCATACACGCGCATACACTCATCCCTATGAACGCATACACGCGCACCCTATCCCTATGACCACCTCCGAGATACTGAGCTGGCATGTCATCTTGAAATTTACGAAGTCACCGTAGGCGCCTCATCATCGATGGGAATGTCTCCTCCCACTGAAAGCACATCGCCGGAAATCCTGAAATTAATTCAGGAATAATGCGAGCACCAGGACTTGACCCCTGGTGGGCTGGGGATACCACTGTCCCTCTAACCATCCAACGATAGGATGGTTCACCACAACAATCTTCTTTGGGTGGTAGAGACTGGCTGGGCCTCTAGTAGAGATCAGATTAAACATGAGCATCAGTTGAGAATACAAGGAATTACAATAACAACCTCCAAAGGCTCTTTTGAGGAAGGGAACTCCTCTCACGCCAAAGATACCAGTCAAACCGTGCATCTTGGCTTTGTTTATTGAGAATTTAATGAATGGAGATCCTACTGAGAAGCATTATGGGATCTTCCATTCAGATGGAAGGATTTCGTATGATATCAGTTACTCAGAAGTTATCTGCGGACCAACTGTTATCCAGACAAATTAGGTGGTGCCATGCTGTGCCTATGGAGTGTGAATTAGCATCTTCATGCACCGGCGTCCACGCCCGCTTGCTGTTGAATGGGTGTGCACAAGCCACCGCCCGTGCAGCTCGATTAACATTAACTTGCCAGGACCGCGCCTGCGATTGACTCGCCGTCCGTGCAGCTTACCACGCCTGCGATCGACTCGCCGTCCGCGCGGCCTACCATGCCTGGGATTGACTCGCCTGTCCGCGCACTGGGATTAACTTGCCCGACTGCACCGGCTTACAACGTCGCGGCCGACTCATCTGTCTGCTCCCGTGGCTGACTCTCCCGTGATTGATTTCAGCTTCACCATAGTGATCATCAACTCCGCGACGGATAATTTCCGGCCTAACATATCAGGTGAAATCCATCCAGTATATCTTTATATTACATATTAATTTCTTTAAAAGAACAAGTACTCCAGTTTCTGATATTTTTTGATGCAGGACAATTGTCTACTGCAAAAGTGACCGTCATGTCATGGGGTTTGTTAAATGATTTATGCTGGGAATATACATTCAGTATTGTGAGGATTGTTAACTAACCTCAAGCCTTTGGTTTACATAAAATTTCAGTGTTCCGCTGCTCGAATTATGTGGCCGTTTATATCATAGTCAAGTATGAAGAATCTCAAGACAACTCATCGAGTCGTTTTAAGACTCGGGGGCTAGGATGACATGACTTAGCAAATTTTGCCAAATTCAAGAACCCTGGGTCATTGGAGGGAAAATAACCCGGTCTCAGGGGCTACTACCACATTGGTGAAAATTTAAAGGCCGTCGAAAAATTTCCGTCTTAAAAAGAAGGATTCTGGTTTAAAATCCGACTCAAGGGAAATTTATCTCTTGCTAAGCTTTGAAGCTCTCAATATCTAGTTTAAAATCCCGACTCAAGAGGAATTCATCTCTCGCAAGTTTGAGTTCTCGGAAAAATCAAAGGTTGCCAAAGAGAACTTGCTGCAGTGCACATTTCAAACATGGGCATCCTTCCTTATTGGCTTATCATATCATTGGTCACTTGGGGACTTCCTGCTCAATGAGCATAGCTATTCACATGATCTTGATCCGGCTTACACGCCTTATTACAAATCACTTGGGGGCTTCCTGCCCAAATTAAAGGTTACCAAAGAGAGCTTGCTGCAGTGCGCAGTTCAAACATAGGTAGCCTACCTTGAGGGCTCATTATAGCTCACTTGGGGGCTTGCTGCTTAATGAGCATAGCTATACTTACCCTCTTGATTGACTTATATGCCAGGTGTAAACACCAAATTCTGGGTTATCCTACCTGTATGTCCTTGTCACTCCGCCCAGGTAATCCTGGAATGACCCGCCGTACTCTTAACGGTCAATCTTGTAATCAAGACCCTGAACTTGTCAAGGTTAAAATGGCGGTTGGTCATGTGAGGGCCGGCTTACATGTTTGAATGAAGGATTAACTCAGTGGATGTGCGGCCCATGAAAACACTTGAGATTAAGGCTTGGCGGCCTATGAAAGCCTTGTTTTTCTGATTTGTTGTTTCCTTTGAACATTGTTGGATTCATATCCTTGTTCCATATTAACATATGGTTTAAAAAATCATGCCATGTAGCCTTTATTATATGACTCATAATTGAGCATATTGGGTTTGGTAACCCGCTCTGAAAGCAGACTTTAAGTCGCCAGGATATTTTGCCTTGAGCAATCAAAATGATGATATTTCATGACTCCGGGTTGATACTGGCTTGGGATTATAATTATCAAGGAATCACCATGGTATTAATCTACATGTATGTCTTTCAATAATGGTATGAATATTTTGGCTTCGGTACACAACCCTGGCTTTTTGACCTTAAGTCGCCAGTATACTTTGGATTGCAAAATTGGAATCATGCGCTTATAAATCTTTGGGTTGTCACCCTCACTGGCTATGGCGATGTAAGCCGGCAGCATGCGCCATTTTTACAGGTATGTTTTTAATTGTTATAAGAATATGCGAGGTTTGATAACCCGCCCTGGCTATGAACTTTAAGTCTTCAGTATGTTTAGGCTTGAATGGCCTTGCTTAGTCTTTTCAGTAATTACATAATACTATATTATGTTTGGGTTGTTACCCGCCCTGGCTTTTGACCTTAAGTCGCCAGGGCATATGTTGTTTATAATTTGTGCAGAACATGCATAGCTATTGCTTAACTAAATGGTTAAGGTCAAGCCCATCATCAAACACTAGATTGGTGTTTCAAAAGGGTTATCAGTTCTGGATTTCTACAAAGGCTATAAGCCGCCGGGTTACATCCTAGAGTACAATGGATGCATATTAAGTTGCCATCGTCCAAGAGCCGCCAGGTATTTAACTCTGGGTTTACTAGCCAAAACTTGGCTGGATTTTTCATTATGGTTGTCATAACTAGTGTTGAATGATTGAAGTTTTCATACCGGATTACATATTATTCAAATCTTTAATAGCCAACATGGCTGCATTTTTTATGGTTATCAATAACCAGTATTATGATTGAGGTTTTCAAAGCCGATTTAAAGCAATGGCTATTATTTCTTTATCCAAGAATACCAGCTCACAGCAGAGAGCACGGTTCAATATTGAATATTCAAGGCTTTCAGAAAAATTATCCGGACAATGTATGTGGTTTTATTTTAAATGGAAGGAATAGTCCCGAGTCGCTGCAGGCACACAGCCCGACACTTGGGGGCTACATTATTCAAATCATGGTTATATCAAGTAGGCAAGTCCCATGTCACTGCAAGCATGCACCATGGCACTTGGGGGCTAATGCAAAGTAATTTTAACTCGACTCATTGAAGACCCGACCCATCACGTATTGATGAGCCGGCCCTTGGGGGCTACTAATTACTCCTGTCAAAGGTAACCCGAAACTTGGGAGTTACATCATTTGGTGTTATTTTTTTTGAAGTACATGTAAAGTCCTAGCTCAGTATTATCTTACCGAGCCGGCCTTTGGGGGCTACACGTTGCTGCTCAAATCTACATGATCATATCTACAAAGTCCCTGCTCATTATTGCATAATGACTCGGCACTTGGGGGCTACACATGGGAAGTTCAAAATGTGTAGTTTATGATTGGTGACTTACATGAACAACCCGAATTTCTCCAAAGTTGCAACATTTATATTAAACCAAGTCTTAAGATATCACTATGTTCTCCTCTTAAGAGTTGGGGGCTACATGTGATATGCATATAAGGGAGGAGCATCTTCAAATTCTCAGTTTTGAGCAAACCAGGTATTATATTATTATTGGACAAATTTGCAAAGTTTATTAACTCTAAGCTGAATCAATGATTGGGAAGCTACGTTTCCAAAAGTAAGAACCAAGTCGCCATAAGATTGACCCGGTGTCTGCAACAATCATGACCCGGTGTCAGCAACAATCACCGATTTCATTAGTTTTTATAACCCGACAGTTTTGGTGATTGTAACTCGACAAGTTCTACATCTTCAAGCTGGCTGAAAATCAGATGAAAATTTTAAGACAATTATTTTTTGTCAAGTGAGAGCATTGGAGGCCGATGCAAATGGATTATTTTTCACAATATTTTTCTACAAGAGACCAATGTCAGCAAATTGACTATGAAGCTGGCCTATTGACCTGGACTTTTCAGAAGAAGTACCTGGATCTTTTGCATTGGCAAAGTTTGAACATATCTACTAAAGGAGATTTGCTATGCAGTCATAGACACGTATCAAGAAGGAAATGACAAGGACCTGAGGATGATCAGGTGCCGATTCAGAAAAACTTTAACCCGGAGCACAACCTATCAAATTTGTTCTTGTGTTTATTTTGCAGGATCAGTTTAACATGGATAAATCCACATTAAACTGGGGGCTAATGTCGTGGATATACCCCGCGGTATGACCCGGTCGGATGTATGATCCGGCTAGAGCTTGGCAACTCACTGGTGACCCCCCACAACTTGGTGACTCACGGGTAACCCGCCCCAAGCTTTGCGATTCATTAGTAACCCGGTGGGCGGGTCAGACGGACAACAACACCCAATGGCCCATAAGGCGGCTCATGGGAAGGCCGTCTCACATTATGGTGGGCCGGATTGAGAAGGAAGGCAAAAGGAATAATTCCCTTAGAAGGTAAGCAAGACTAGGATTCCACTTGTAATAAGATAGTCCTAATCCTACTAGGACTCCTTATATAACCTGCCCCTCCAACTTATATAAGGAGGGGCAGGGAACCCCCAGAGGGAGAAGTTTTCACAAGTTGAGACACACAAGTCAATAGCTCTCAAGACAAAGGTAGCGAAAGAGCACCCTTGTAATCGTAAACGTTATCATCATCAATATCAATCAAGCAGGATGTAGGCTTTTACCTCCACCGTGAGGGGCCGAACCTGGGGAAAACCTTGTGTCTCTCGTCCCACTCAACCCCTCTCAAGCTACCACATAGATGCCTTGTCCTCACGACTAAGTCCTGACACTAAGGACATCTGCCGTGACAAATCCACGACAGAAACCGATTCAAATTCAAATTCAAAATCAAGGCAAACAATAAAAGTTTTCAAATATTAAAACTAAAATGTTCGGGTTGTGACAAATAATGCATAGGTAATTACGGTGGAGAAACCACACTTTTAGAAAGTGTTTAAATACTCTAAAATAATTAAAACAGTAGTTAAAACAATTAAATAAATACCTATTGAATTTTATTAAATATTAAACTATTTTTTTTCGGTTAGTAATTATTGGACAGTAGTATAAATTATAAATAAAATTTAGGTACTAGTGGAAATTTTTATAAAATAAAAACTAAAAGGAAACTAAAAACACAATAAGAAGAAAAAGAGAAGAACTCCGCCTCGGCCCAACTGGGCCTTGACCCAGCGAGGCAGGCCCATCCCCATTCCCTCATAACCCCCACTACCCAAAACCCTAACCCCCCCATCGCACCCACTTCCCCCCACTCCCTCGCTCTCTCCCAGATCAGGGGGCAACAACGCCCGTCGCCACCCCGCATCGACGTCTCCCCGGACCGTGATACGTCTCCAACGTATCTACTTTTCCAAACACTTTTGCCCTTGTTTTGGACTCTAACTTGCATGATTTGAATGAAGCTAACCCGAACTGATGCTGTTTTCAGCAAAACTACCATGATGTTGTTTTATGTGTAGAAAATAAAAGTTCTCGGAATGTCCTGAAAATCCACGGAGGCACTTTTTGGAATTAATAAGAATTTCTGGGTGAAAGAAATACACTAGGGGGCCCACACCCTGTCCACAAGACAGGGGGGTGCGCCCCCTATAGGGCGCGCCCCCCCTATCTTGTGGGCCCCCTGGACATCCACCGACCTCAACTCCAACTCCATATATTCACGTTCGGGGAGAAAAAGATCAAAGAGAAAGTTTCATCGCGTTTTACGACACGGAGCCGCCGCCAAGGCCTAATCTCTCCCGAGAGGGCTGATCTGGAGTCCGTTCAGTGCTCCGGAGAGGGGGATTCGTCGCCGTCGTCATCATCAACCATCCTCCATCACCAATTTCATGATGCTCACCGCCGTGCGTGAGTAATTCCATCGTAGGCTTGCTGGACGGTGATGGGTTGGATGAGATTTACCATGTAATCAAGTTAGTTTTGTTAGGGTTTGATCCCTAGTATCCACTATGTTCTGAGATTGATGTTTCTATGACTTTGCTATGCTTAATGCTTGTCACTAGGGCCCGAGTGCCATGATTTCAGATCTGAACCTATTATGTTTTCATGAATATATGTGTGTTCTTGATCTTATCTTGCAAGTCTATAGTAACCTATTATGTGTTATGATCCGACAACCCCGAAGTGACAATAATCGGGATACTTCTCGGTGATGACCGTAGTTTGAGGAGTTCATGTATTCACTATGTGCTAATGCTTTGTTCCGGTTCTCTATTAAAAGGAGGCCTTAATATCCCTTAGTTTCCGCTAGGACCCCGCTGCCACAGGAGGGTAGGACAAAAGATGTCATGCAAGTTCTTTTCCATAAGCATGTATGACTATTTACGGAATACATGCCTACATTACATTGATGAATTGGAGCTAGTTCTGTGTCACCCTATGTTATAGCTATTACATGAGGAATCGCATCCAGCATAATTATCCATCACTGATCCATTGCCTACGAGCTTTTCACATATTATTCTTTGCTTATTTACTTTTCCATGGCTATTGTTACAACTACTACAAAAAACCCCAAAACTATTATCTTTACTTTTGCTACCGTTACCTTTATTATCATACTACTTTTCTACTAAATACTTTGCTGTAGATACTAAGTTATCTAGGTGTGGTTGAATTGACAACTCAACTACTAATACTCAAGAATCTTCTTTGGCTCCCCTTGTGTCGAATCAATAAATTTGGGTTGAATACTTTACCCTCGAAAGCTGTTGCAATCCCCTACACTTGTGGGTTATCAAGACTAATTTCTGGCGCCATTGCCGGGGAGCATAGCTCTATTCTCTGAGTCACTTGGGATTTATATCTGTTGATCACTATGAAGAACTTGAAAGACGACCGAACTATGATTTTGCCCTCAACTACGAGGGGAGGTAAGGAACTGCCATCTAGCTCTGCACTAGATTCTCCTTCCGTTATTAGTAAGCTTGCGACACCTAAACCTACTACTACTATGAATTCTGATATGTCACATGTTATCGATGATTCCACTTCTGCTATGCATGATGAAACTACTTCTGTGCGTGATACTACTTTGCCATTAGGTGAATTTCTTGATGAACAACTTGCTAGAGTTAGGGGGAATGAAAATATTGAAGATGCTATTATTGATGATAGTGATGATGAAGGTTCTCCCAATGATTATGAATTACCTATTGTTCCTAAGGGTTATGTTATGAATGAAGAAGCTGCTAGGGAAATCTTTGCTTGCAATGATAGATATGATCTTAAGAAATTATTAGCTAAATGGAAGCAGCAATCTCTTAATGCTAGAATGAAACCTGACCCTGCTTTTGCTACTTCACCTATCTGTGTTACTGATAAGGATTATGAATTCTCTGTTGATCCTGAGATTATTACTTTAGTTGAATCTAATCCTTTTTATGGCCTTGAATCTGAAACTGTTGTGGCACATCTTACCAAGTTAAATGATATAGCCACCCTATTTACTAATGATGAGAAGTCTCGCTACTATTATATCCTTAAGATATTTCCGTTCTCCTTAAAGGGTGATGCTAAGACTTGGTATAATTCTCTTGCTCCTGGTTGTGTGCGTAGTCCCCAAGATATGATTTATTACTTCTCTGCTAAATATTTCCCTGCTCATAAGAAACAAGCTGCCTTGCGGGAAATATATAATTTTGTGCATATCAAAGAAGAGAGTCTCCCACAAGCTTGGGGGCGGCTTCTCCGATTACTTAATGCTTTGCCTGATCATCCTCTCAAGAAAAATGAAATACTTGATATCTTTTATAATGGACTAACCGATCCTTCCAAGGACTACTTGGATAGTTGTGCTGGTTGTGTTTTCAGGGAAAGAACAGTTGACAAAGATGAATTACTATTGAATAATATGTTGACTAATGAAAATAATTGGACTCTTCCTGAGCCAATTCCTGAGGCAATTGAGCCAACTCCAGAGCCTATTCCTAAACCCACTCCAAAGAAGACAGGTGTTTTATTTCTCAGTCCTGAAGATATATCAATGAAAGAAAAAGGTATTAAAGCTGAAGATGTTAAGAATTTACCTCCTATTGAAGAAATACATGGTCTTAATATACCGCCTATTGAAGAACCACATTGTCTTGATAACCCGACACAGGTAGTAAAGGTAAATTCTCTCTATAGCCCATGCTTAGATGAATTTGATGACTTTATGGCTAGACAAGAAAGTTTTAATGCTTATGTTGGTAGAGAGTTAAAGAATAATTCTTTCGGGATAGGATGCGTGAGCGATAATATGGCTAGAGTTGAAGGTGAACTCAAACTCATTAGCAAATATGCTTCTATGGTTGCTACTCAAGCTGAGCAAATACTTAAAGCTCAAAATGATTTTCTTGATGAATTAAATAATAAAAATGACTTTGCTGTTAGAGTGGCTACTAGAACTAGTAGAATGACTCGGGAACCTTTGTATCCCGAAGGCCACCCTAAGAGAATCAAGCAAGATTCTTAGAGAAATAATTTAGAGGCACCTAGTTCTTCTAAAAAGAAGAAAAAGAAAGACGATAGGACTTTGCATGCTTCTAGTGAACCTACTCTAGACACACCTGAGAATCCCAATGATATTTCTATTTCTTATGCTGAAACACAATCAGGTGATGAACATGAACCTAGTGATAATATTAATGATAATGTTCATGTTGATGCTCAACCTAGCAAAAACAATGGTGTAGAGATTGAACCTGCTGTTGATCTTGATAACCCACAATCAAAGAATCAACGTTATGATAAGAGAGATTTTGTTGCTAGGAAGCACGGTAGAGAAAGAGAACCATGGGTTCAGAAACCTATGCCCTTTCCTCCTAAACCATCCAAGACAAAGGATGATGAGGATTTTGAGCGCTTTGCTGAAATGATTAGACCTATTTTCTTACGTATGCGCTTAACTGATATGCTGAAAGTAAATCCTTATGCTAAGTATATGAAGGATATCATTACAAATAAAAGAAAGATACTGGAAGCTGAAATATCCACCATGCTTGCTAATTACACTTTTAAGGGTGGAATACCAAAGAAACTTGGAGATCCCGGGGTACCAACTATACCATGCTCCATTAAAAGAAATTATGTTAGAACTGCTTTATGTGATCTTGGAGCCGGTGTTAGTGTTATGCCTCTCTCTTTATATCATAGACTTGAATTGAATAAGTTGACACCTACTGAAATATCTTTGCAAATGGCTCATAAATCAATTCCTATACCTGTCGATATTTGTGAGGATGTGCCTGTTGTGGTTGCAAATGTCACTATCTTAACGGACTTTGTTATTCCTGATATTCCCGAGGACGATATTATGTCTATCATCCTTGGTAGACCTTTTCTTAATACTACAGGGGCTGTTATTGATTGCAACAAAGGCAATGTCACTTTTCATGTTAATGGTAATGAGCATACGGTACACTTTCCGAGGAAACAATATCAAGTTCATAGCATCAATTCTATTGGAAAAGTTCCAACTATTATTATTGGAGGTTTTGAATTTCCTCTCCCTACTATCAAGAAAAAGTATGATATTCTTATTGTTGGGGATTTTCATATCCCCATTGAGGTAACTTAGTGTTATTCGGAATTTCTTCGGTTCCGAATGAGTTTGTTAACAAGACTTGATCAACCTTGTTAGTGGATTCATTTTGATGATCATGAGATGGATGAAACTAGAAGGAACAACCTTCTGTACCCTCTTTTTACTTTCTGTTATTTAGAATAAATAAAGCAAAAATTGTATTATCTGTCTGTTTTTTAAATTATCCGTGCATTAAAAATATCCCGAAAATAAAAGTGCTCCAAATGCCCTGCAATTTTTGTATGATATTTTATGGAATATTTGAGGATTTTAGGCATTGAAAACACTGCAGGAGGGGCAAGCACCAGGCCACGAGAGTGGAGGGCGCGCCCCCTATCTCGTGGGCCCCTAGTGGCCCCCTCCACTTATGCCAGCACCCACACACTTCATCTTCTACCCAAAAAAATCCCCATCCAGCTCAAGCACGAGTTCTAGCTCATTTTGCTGCGATTTTCGATCTCCTTGCTCAAAGCTCCATTCACAAAACTGCTTTGGGAGATTGTTTCTTGGTATGTGACTCCTCCATTGGTCCAATTAGTTTTTGTTGTAGTGCTTTATTCATTGCAAATTTTTTCTGCATAGGTGACCATGTTCTTGAGATTGCATGTTGAATTTTTGAGGTCCCAAGCAATTCTAATGCATGATATAGGCTCTAGGCGCTTGTAGGAGTAGTTTCTATCAATCTTGTTTAGTTTTATTCACTTTTATTTTGAAGTTACTAAAATTTCAGAATTATTTCAGAAAAATAATTATGTTTAGAAGAATGTACCAAGGTGGTTCGACGGTGAAGAAAGGGCCCAGGATTGCTATACGTGAGCAAGATGTTGAATTGCCGAGGGACGCGGATGTACGAGCTTGTGAGTGGCCATCCGATGATTTTATGGTCGAAGCAGGCTTCAAGAAGGAATTTGACGCGTATGTGCGTAATGCCGAGCTGGAGGACTTCTTACAAGATAATGTCCTCAGTACTATCAATTGATTAATTCCTTTGTGCGGAGGTTCAAATATAACTGTGCGCGTAATTCTCCTAGTGTCATATTTGATAATTATCATACATCTTATACCATGGATTTAGAGGATTTCACAACTGCTTGCAAACTCCCGCGGTGGGGTAATATTAATGATCCTCACAAATCTGAATTTAGAGATTTTCTTGCTAGTATTACTGTGGGAGAATCTAGGGACATAGCACAAGCTACCATAGGGAGCATTCATTTTCCTGCTATACATTATTTTGCTCTCTTTATTGGTAGATGCATTAACGGTAAAGACGAAGCATGTCACATGTGTGTCCCCGATCTCTGTGTCCTCAAGAGTGCTGTGTTAGGTTATAAAGGTTATAACTTGGGGGCAATAGTTGCACGTAGGTTGCAGAATAATAGTAGAAAGGGAAATTTATTTGGAGGAATTTATGCAACCCGTGTGGCTAATTATCTTGGTATATCCCCACGAGAAGGGGATATGATTATACCACCTGTTTATTTGTATTCTGAAGCTATGGTCCATCATCAATTTCTTGGGAGGAATGAACAATTCATCCAATATCGAGTAATCTATGACAGACGCAACGCCGTCCATGTTACTCTTCCTGCTCCCTACCTTTTTGATTATCAGGAAAAATGAAGATATGTTGTCACCAGGGAGGAAGCAGCTGAACACGAGAGGGGGGCGGAGGCAGCTCTCCAACACGCCGCAGCTCAGCAGGCGGTTGCCGCAGCATCTCAGTACGACCCCAGTTTCACTTACGGATATCAGCCAGGCGGTCCTTGGTACTAGACCAACTTAGGCCAAAAGCCTAAGCTTGGGGGAGTACGTATTTCTCACCGACTTTACATTCATGTTCACACACTAATCGTCGGTGCTCATACTCTTTCATTGTGTTATCCATGCTAGTTTAAATTTCTTTTTCTAGTTTTCTTCTTGTGAGTTTGATAAACCTTTAGAAAAAAAACCAAAAAAACTAGTTAGTTTAATTTCCATGCTTGTAGTAGAAATGAAAATGAAAACCCCAAAAGATTTCTAGTTCTTCTTCTTACTTGTTGGGAGCTTTCCCGTGTAAATAGTTTTATTTTCTCTTCTTTCCTTTGGGGGTCGAGAAGACCATATTGAAAATGTTTAGTGGCTCTCATATGCATGATTGTTTATTTAACTTGGAGTCCATATTACTTGTCTTCTCTCTTGAGTTGAATGCTTGCAAATTCCAGCTTAGTCCAATGCACGTGCACTCTTATTATTATACACATCGTTCGGTCGTGCAAGTGAAAGGCAATAATGATGATATATGATAGACTTATTGGGATGAGAAAAGCTGGTATGAACTCGACCTCTCTTGTTTTTGTAAATATGATGAGTTCATCGTTTCTGAGTCAGTTTATTATGAAGTAAACATATTTGCAATGACATTTAGAGATTATAGTTGCTTGTGCCATGCTTGATTAGCTATGAGTTATAATGGTTTACCTTGCGTGCCAACATGCCATTAGAATGATTATGATGTGATATGATGGGATGGTATCCTCCTTTGAATGAATTGAGTGACTCGACTTGGCACATGTTCACGCATGTAGTTGAATCAAATCAACATAGCCTTCATGATATTTATGTTCATGGTGGATTATATCCTACTCATGCTTGTACTCGGTGTGAATTCATTTTAATGCATGTTTATGACTGTTGTCGCTCTCTCAGTTGGTCGCTTCCTAGTCTTTTGCTAGCCTTCACCTGTACTAAGCGCGAATACTTCTTGTGCATCCAAACTCCTTAAATCCCAAAGTTGTTCCATATGCGTCCACTATACCTTCCTATATGCAGTATTTACCTGCCGTTCCAAGTAAATTTGTATGTGTCGAACTCCAAACCTTCAAATGAAATTCTGTTTTGTATGCTCGAGCAGCTCATGTTACAACTAGGGCTGCCTATATCTTCCATGCTAGGTGGGTTATTCTCAAGAGGAGTGGACTCCGCTCCTCATTCACGAGAAAGGGTCGGTAACCGGGATGCCCAGTCCCATGATCCAAAAGATCAAAGCAAATCAAAATAATTAAACAAAACTCCCCCAGGGCTGTTGTTAGTTGGAGGCACTCGTTGTTTCGAGCAAGCCATGGATTGATGCTTGTTTGTGGTTGGGGGAGTATAAACCTTTACCATTATGTTTGGGAACTGCCTATAATGCATGTAGTATGGAAGATACAACCATCTCATAGTTGTTGCGTTGGCAACGAAAGTATGCCGCTCAAAATGTTATTCAATCTCTATTTTAAAATCGAGCTCTAGCACCTCTACAAATCCCTACTTCCCTCTGCGAAGGGCCTATCTATTTACTTTTATGTTGAGTCATCACCCTTCTTATTAAAAGCACCCGCTGGAGAGCACACTGTCATTTGCATTCATTACTATTGGTTTATATTGGGTATGACTTGACTGGATCTCTTTTACCATGAATTACAATGTTTAGTCAGTCCTTGATCTTTAAAGGTGCTCTGCATTTATGTTTTGCGGTCTTAGAAAGGGCTAGCGAGATACCATTTTGTTATATCATGTTATGATTGTTTTGAGAAAGTGTTGTCATCCGAGTTTTATTTATTATGGCTCGCTAGCTGATTATGGTATTGATATGAGTAATTGTGAGACCTAAGTGTTATTTTGAGTATGGTTAGTTCATAATATTTGCTGAAACTTGAATGCTGGATTTTCATGTTTACAACAACAAGAGCAAACAGAGTTTGTAAAAGTTTTTCTTTATCACTTTCAATTTATCAATTGAATTGCTTGAGGCAAGCAATGGTTTATGCTTGGGGGAGTTGATATGTCTCCAACGTATCTACTTTTCCAAACACTTTTGCCCTTGTTTTGGACTCTAAATTGCATGATTTGAATGAAACTAACCCGGACTGACGCTGTTTTTAGCAGAACTGCCATGATGTTGTTTTATGTGTAGAAAAGAAAAGTTCTCGGAATGTCTGAAAATCCACGGAGGCACCTTTTGGAATTAATAAGAATTTCTGGGCGAAAGAAATACACCAGGGGGCCCACACCCTGTCCACGAGACAGGGGGGCGCCCCCCCTTTAGGGCGCGCCCCCTATCTCGTGGGCCCCCTAGACCTCCACCGACCTTAACTCCAACTCCATATATTCACGTTCGGGGAGAAAAAAAATCAGAGAGAAAGTTTCATCGCGTTTTACGACACGGAGCCGCCGCCAAGCCCTAATCTCTCTCGGGAGGGCTGATCTGGAGTCCGTTCGGGGCTCCAGAGAGGGGGATTCATCGCTATCGTCATCATCAACCATCCTCCATCACCAATTTCATGATGCTCACCGCCGTGCGTGAGTAATTCCATCATAGGCTTGCTGGACGGTGATGGGTTGGATGAGATTTACCATGTAATCAAGTTAGTTTTGTTAGGGTTTGATCCCTAGTATCCACTATGTTATGAGATTGATGTTGCTATGACTTTGCTATGCTTAATGCTTGTCACTAGGGCCCGAGTGCCATGATTTCAGATCTGAACCTATTATGTTTTCATGAATATATGTGTGTTCTTGATCTTATCTTGCAAGTCTATAGTCACCTATTATGTGTTATGATCCGACAACCCCGAAGGACAATAATCGTGATACTTCTCGGTGATGACCGTAGTTTGAGGAGTTCATGTATTCACTATGTGCTAATGCTTTGTTACGGTTCTCTATTAAAAGGAGGCCTTAATATCCCTTAGTTTCCGCTGGGACCCCGCTGCCATGGGAGGGTAGGACAAAAGATGTCATGCAAGTTCTTTTCCATAAGCATGTATGACTATTTACATAATACATGCCTACATTACATTGATGAATTGGAGCTAGTTTTGTGTCACCCTATGTTATAGCTATTACATGAGGAATCACATCCAGCATAATTATCCATCACTGATCCACTGCCTACGAGCTTTTCACATATTGTTCTTCGCTTATTTAATTTTCCGTTGCTACTGTTACAACTACTACAAAAAACCCCAAAACTATTATCTTTACTTTTGCTACTGTTACTTTTATTATCATACTACTTTGCTACTAAATACTTTGCTGCAGATACTAAGTTATCGAGGTGTGGTTGAATTGACAACTAAACTGCTAATACTCAAGAATATTGTTTGGCTCCCCTTGTGTCGAATCAATAAATTTGGGTTGAATACTTTACCCTCGAAAGCCGTTGCGATCCCCTACACTTGTGGGTTATCAGACCGCCGTCGCCACTCGCCCCCAGCTGTCCCTGACACTGCCGGACTCCTCCTCGACTACGTCCCCAAGTCGGTGCCTCGAGCCTCGCCACCCCGCTCCTCTTCAATGTTGGCGCTCTCCCCCTTCCATGCGTCTTCTCGGCATTGGCCGCGTCATCGCCCCCTGTAGCTCTCGAACGCACCCCGGTCCCTGTAGTCGCGCCCTGCCGCTACCCGCGCCACTCGGCCGCGTCCCTGACGCCTGCTTGCCTCTTCCCCTAGCCTCGCCCTTCTCTGCGTGCTTCGGCCACGCCCGCTCCAGCCGCTCCGGCCGCGCCCATGGCCACCCCGACGTGTCCTTGGCTCGCACTAGCTGCGCCGCTCACCGCCGTGCGCCACTCCGACCATCCCTTCCTACTCTGCCCCACCGCCCGTGGCCACCCCGCCGGTCATCGCGGCCATCTGCGCCTGCCTCCGACGTGCCACCTCCCGCTCAAGTCCCACCCCTCCGCCGCCTCCCCTGGCCGGCGTGGAGGGCATCGGCGGCCGCGCCGATGGCCTTGCCCGAGCAAGCGCCAGAGCTCGCCCCAGTCGGGTGCCCGATGCCCAACGCCCGTTAGCCCGCCCCGGATGGCCCCAGGCCTATGACAGCTGGGGCCCATGCCCTGAGACGTTACAAAAATGAATTTAATAAAAATTATTATTATTAATTAATTAATTACTGAATTAATTCTGTTTAACTAAACTACTTAAATTTAGTCAACCTAATCAAGTGATTAAACTAATTAACCCTGTTTAGTTAATCTAAGGCTATGACGAATGATACGTCTCCAACGTATCTATAATTTTTGATTGTTCCATGCTATTATATTACCCCCTTTGGATGTTTATGGGCTTTATTTTACACATTTATATCATTTTTCGGACTAACCTACTAACCGGAGGCCCAACCCGTATTGCCGTTTTTTTTGCCTATTTCAGTATTTCGAAGAAAAGGAATATCAAACGGAGTCCAAACAGAATGAAACCTTCGGAAGCGTGATTTTTCGAACGAACGTGATCCGGAGAAGTTGGAGTGCAAGTCAAGCAGCAAACGAGGCAGCCAGGAGATAGGAGGGCGCGCCCACCCCTCCTGGGCGCGCCCCCTGTCTCCTGGGCCCCTCAGGTGGCCACCGACGTACTTCTTCCTCCTATATATACCTACGTACCCCGAAAACATCCAGGGAGCCAATGAAACACAATTTCCACCACCGTAACCTTCTATATCCGCGAGATCCCATCTTGGATCCTTCACCGACGCTCCGCCGGAGGGGGAATCAACCACAAAGGGCTTCTACATCAACACCATAGCCCCTCTGATGAGTTGTGAGTAGTTGACCATAGACCTTCGGGTCCATAGTTATTAGCTAGATGGCTTCTTCTCTCTTTTTGGATCTCAATACAATGTTCTCCCCCTCTCTTGTGGAGATATATTCAATGTAAACTCTTTTTGCGGTGTGTTTGTCGAGATCCGATGAATTGTGGGTTTATGATCAAGTTTATCTATGAATAATATTTGAATCTTCTCTGAATTCTTTTATGTATGATTGAGTTATCTTTGCAAGTCTCTTCGAATTATCAGTTTGGTTTGGCCTACTAGACTGATCTTTCTTGCCATGGGAGAAGTGCTTAGCTTTGGGTTCAATCTTGCGGTGTCCTTACCCAGTGACAGAAAGGGTCGCAAGGCACGTATTGTATTGTTGCCATCGAGGATAAAAAGATGGGGTTTATATCATATTGCTTGAGTTTATCCCTCTACATCATGTCATCTTTCTTAATGCGTTACTCTGTTCTTATGAACTTAATACTCTAGATGCATGCTGGATAGCGGTCGATGTGTGGAGTAATAGTAGTAGATGCAGGCAGGAGTCGGTCTATGTGTTGCGGATGTGATGCCTATATACATGATCATGCCTAGATAATCTCATAATTATTCGCTTTTCTATCAATTGCTCGATAGTAATTAGTTCACCCACCGTAATACTTATGCTATCTTGAGAGAAGCCACTAGTGAAACCTATGGCCCCCGGGTCTATCTTTTATCATATAAGCTTTGAATCTACTTTTATTTGCATCTTTACTTTTTGCATCTATATTATAAAATACCAAAAAAATATATTTATCTTATCATACTATCTCTATCAGATCTCACTTTCATAAGTGGCTGTGAAGGGATTGACAACCCCTTTATTGCATTGGTTGCGAGTTCTTTGTTTGTTTGTGTAGGTGCGTGGGACTTTTGAGGAGCCTCCTACTGGATTGATACCTTGGTTCTCAAAAACTGAGGGAAATACTTACGCTACTATTGCTGCATCACCCTTTCCTCTTCAAGGAAAACCAACACAAACTCAATATGTAGCAAGAAGGATTTCTGGCGCCGTTGCCGGGGAGGTTTTCGCTCAAGTCAAGACATACCAAGTACCCATCACAAACTCATCTCCCTCGCATTTACATTATTTGTCATTTGCCTCTCGTTTTCCTCTCCCCCACTTCACCCTTGCTGTTTTATTCGCCCTCTCTTTCCCAATCTCTTCTCTCTTTTGCTTGTGCCTTCTATGTGCTTGCATCTTTGCTTGCTGAAAATCTACCGGTATTGATCCACTTAAAGTGTTCTACTTGGATCATCTTCGATCCTTATGCGCTCATGCTGAAACCCCAACTAGCCTAGTTGATGGGAAATCTTTAGATGAGCATGCTCATTTTGTGCGTAACCATTTGTCTGAAAAAGGGAGACTCTTATGGGATCAAATAAACAGTTTGCTGTGTTATGCTTGGAATCTTTGTGAAATTTGTGATTTTACTTGTTGCTCTAAGAAGCCTAAAAAACACCTTCCTTACCTATGTGAGTTTAATGATAATGAAATCTTATCTTCTTATGCAAAGGGTGTTTATAGTTACTATGATATCGAACAAATTGAAGAATTTGTTGCTTTTAAGGGTGCTTATGAAGTTGCTTCTTTGATTGAAAAGTATGATATTACTCTCTACGAATCAGAAAATTTTGACATACTTAAATATTGCTATGAAAACTATGCTCATAATGTCTATGTCAAAGAATTTATTGAGAGAATGACTGTTGCTTTGGAAGAAAATAATGATATGCATGAATCTATAGATAATTATGATTCCGATGATTTGATTGAAATATCCCTTGATGAACATGACGCTTGCTATTCTTGTGGCCATGATGCCAATATTTATGAAGATGAATTTGCTATAGTTCCTTGTGTTAAACATGAGATCGTTGCTATTACACCCATACTTGATTATTCCTTAGATGAAAAGCATGATTGCAATGATTTTACTATAAATTCTCTTGATGTCAATTGTGCTAATAATATGCAAAACCCTAAGCTTGGGGATGCTAGTTTTGCTATGTCTACTACTTGTTGCAATGATCATGATTGGGGTGACTCTTCTTATAATCTTGAAAATTTATCTAAGCCCCATGATGAATATGAGATTGATAATAGTGTTTGCAATATTATTGAAAGTGTGTTTGGAAGAGTGTCAACTTTAGATCCCACATATTTGGAGAATGTTCAATCTTATGGTATTTTTGATAAAAGTGGGTTTGGAGAGGTCATGACTTTAGTCAATGATTATCCCACTATTTTGGAAGAGTGTCAACTTCACATGCATGTGGACCGTGTTGAGAATATGTTATGTGATAGCTATTTTGTTGAATTTGCCTATGATCCTACATGTAATTATTATGAGAGAGGAAAAAATATGGTCGTAGAAATTTTTATCTTACTAAATTACCTCTCGTCATGTTGAGATTGCTATCGTCTCTTTCTTCTTCTTTGCATATGCTAGTTTTTGCTTGCCTTGCAATTTTTTCCTTATATTATTCCTATGCATAGGAAGTATGTTAGACTTAGATGTGTTTGTCACGTGTTTCATGATGCTCTCTTTGCGCTTCAATTCTTGTCTTTCATGTGAGCATCAGTAAAATTATCAATGCCTAGCTAGGGGCGTTAAACGATAGCGCTAGTTGGGAGGCAACCCAATTTTATTTGTGTTTTTTGTTTTTGTTTCTGTTTAGTAATAAATTTTGCATCTACCTTCTGTTTATATGTGTTTTTATGTTTTAATTAGTGTTTGTGCCAAGTAGAACCTATAGGATAACCTATGGTGATAGTTAATTTGATTCTGCTGAAAAACAGAAACTTTACACGCACGAAATTAGTTTTGTTAAATCACAGAAACGTGATTTTGCATTTATTCTTTTTGCTTATGATCAATATACAAATTGTACAGGACTTAATATTTTGGTAGTATTTTTAAAGTTCCATAAGTTTGCGTTAGTTACAGATTGCTACAGACTGTTCTATTTTTGACAGATTCTGTTTTTCGTGTGTTGTTTGCTTATTTTGATGCATCTATGGATAGTATTAAGTGGTATGAACCATAGAGAACTTGGAATACAGTAGGTTTAACAACAAAATAAATAAAGAATGAGTTCATTACAGTACCTTATGTCGTGGTTTTATTTTCTTTCACTAACGGAGCTTATGAGATTTCCTGTTGAGTTTTGTGTTGTGAAGTTTTCAAGTTTTGGGTAAAGATTTGATGGACTATGGAATAAGGAGTGGCAAGAGCCTAAGCTTGGGGATGCCCAAGGAACCCCAAGATATTCAAGAATAGCCAAAAGCCTAAGCTTGGGGATGCCCCGGGAAGGCATCCCCTCTTTCGTCTTCGTTCATTGGTAACTTTTCTTGGAGCTATATTTTTATTCACCACATGATATGTGTTTTGCTTGAAGCATCGTGTATTATATTAGTCTTTTCTTTTTAGTTTTCCACAATCATCCTTTCTGTACACACCTTTTTGTAGAATCCTACTTGATTAGAATTTATTAGAATACTCTATGTGCTTCACTTATATCTTTTGAGCTAAATAGTTTTTGCTCTAGTGCTTCACTTATATCTTTTAGAGCACGGCGGTGGCTTAATTTTGTAGAAATTGCTAGTCTCTCATGCTTCACTTATATTATTTTGAGAGTCTTTTAGAACAGCATGGTATTGCTATGGTTATAAAATTGGTCCTAGAATGGTAGGCATCCAAGTTGGGTATAATAAAAACTATCATAGGAAGTGAATTGGATGCTATGATCAATTTGATACTTGATAATTGTTTTGAGATATGGAGGTAGTGATATTAAAGTCATGATAGTTGGGTGATTATGAATTTAAAGAATGCTTGTGTTGAAGTTAGCAAGTCCCGTAGCATGCACGTATGGTTAAAGTTGTGTAACAAATTTGAAACATGAAGTGAACCAGGCTTGTGCATCCTTATGAGTGGCGGTCGGGGACAAGCGATGGTCTTTTCCTACCAATCTATCCCTCTAGGAGCATGCGTGTAGTGCTTGATTTTTGATGACTTATAAATTTTTGCAATAAGTATATGAGTTCTTTTGACTAATGTTGAGTCCATGGATTATACGCACTTTTACCTTTCCACCATTGCTAGCCTCTTCGGTATCGTGCATTACCCTTTCTCACCTTGAGAGTTGGTGCAAACTTCGCCGGTGCATCCAAACCCCGTGATACGATATGCTCTATGACACATAAACCTTCTTATATCTTCCTGAAAACAGCCACCATACCTACCTATTATGGCATTTCCATAGCCATTCCGAGATATATTGCCATGCAACTTTCCACCGTTCCGTTCATCATCATCATGACATACTTTACTTTTGTCATATTGCCATTGCATGATCATGTAGTTGACATCGTATTTGTGGCAAAGCCACCATGCATAATTTTTCATACATGTCACTCTTGATTCATTGCACCATCCCGGTACACCACCGGAGGCATTCATATAGAGTCATATCTTGTTCTAGTTTAGGGTTGTAATTCCTATGTTGTAATTAATAAAAGTGTTGTGATCATCATTATTAGAGCATTGCCCAAAAAGAAAAAAAATAGAAGGCCAAAAGAAAAAAAAGGCCAAAGAAAAAAAAGAAAAAAGAAAAAAAGGAAAAAAAGAGAAAATAAATAAAAGGGGCAATGTTACTATCTCTTTTTCCACACTTGTGCTTCAAAGTAGCACCTTGTTCTTCATGTAGTGAGTCTCATATCTTGTGCTTCAAAGTAGCACCTTGTTTTTTCATATAGTGAGTCTCATATGTTGTCACTTTCATATACTAGCGGGAATTTTTCATTATAGAACTTGGCTTGTATATTCCTACGATGGGCTTCCTCAAATGCCCTAGGTCTTCGTGAGCAAGCAAGTTGGATGCACACCCACTTGTTTTCTTTTGTTGAGCATTCATTTATAGCTCTAGTGCATCTGTTGCATGGCAATCCCTACTCCTCATGTTGACATCAATGGATGGGCATCTCCATAGCCCGTTGATTATCCTCGTCAATGTGAGACTTTCTCCTTTTTTGTCTTGTCCACACAATCCCCATCATCATATTCTATTCCACCCATAGTGCTGTATCCATGGCTCACGCTCATGTATTGCGTGAAGGTTGAAAAGGTTTGAGATTCTTTAAGTACGAAACAATTTCTTGGCTTGTCATCGGGGGTGTAGAATTTGGGAACATCTTTGTGTGACGAAAATGAAGCATAGCCTAACTATACGATTTTGTAGGGATGAACTTTCTTTAGCCATGTTATTTTGAGAAGACATGATTGCTTTGATTAGTATGCTTGAAGTGTTACTATTTCTTTTATCAATATAAACTTTTATTTTGAATCATTTGGATCTGAACATTCATGCCACAATAAAGAAAATTACATTGAGAATTATGCTAGGAAGCATTCCACATCAAAAATTCTGTTTTTATCATTTACCTACTCGAGGACGAGCAGGAATTAAGCTTGGGGATGCTTGATACGTCTCCAATGTATCTATAATTTTTGATTGTTCCATGCTATTATACTACCCCTTTTGGATGTTTATGGGCTTTATTTTACACATTTATATCATTTTTGGGACTAACCTACTAACCGGAGGCCCAGCCCGTATTGCTTTTTGTGTGTGCCTATTTTGATATTTCGAAGAAAAGGAATATCAAACGGAGTCCAAATGGAAAGAAACCTTAGGGAGCGTGATTTTTGGAACGAACGTGATCTGGAGAACTTGGAGTGCAAGTCAAGCATCAAATGGGGCGGCCAGAAGATAGGAGGGCGCGCCCACCCCTCCTGGCGCTCCCCCTGTCTCCTGGGCCCCTTAGGTGGCCACCGACGTACTTCTTCCTCCTAGATATACCTACGTACACTGAAAACATCCAGGGAGCCAACGAAACACAATTTCCACCACCGTAACCTTCTATGTCCGCGAGATCCCATCTTGGAGCCTTCGCCGGCACTCTGCCGGAGGGGGAATCGACCATGGAGGGCTTCTACATCAACACCATAGCCCCTCCGATGAGTTGTGAGTAGTTTACCACAGACCTTCGGGTCCATAGTTATTAGCTAGATGGCTTCTTCTCTCTTTTTGGATCTCAATACAATGTTCTCCCCCTCTCTTGTGGAGATCTATTCCATGTAAACTCTTTTCTCGGTGTGTTTGTCGAGATCTGATGAATTGTGGGTTTATGATCAAGTTTACCTATGAATAATATTTGAATCTTCTCTGAATTCTTTTATCTATGATTGAGTTATCTTGGCAAGTGTCTTTGAATTATCAGTTTGGTTTGGCCTACTAGATTGATCTTTCTTGCCATGGGAGAAGTGCTTAGCTTTGGGTTCAATCTTGCGGTGTCCTTTCCCAGTGACAGGGGCAGCAAGGCACGTATTGTATTGTTGCCATCGAGGATAAAAAGATGGGGTTTATATCATATTGCATGAGTTTATCCCTCTACATCATGTCATCTTTGTTAATGCATTACTCTATTCTTATGAACTTAATACTCTAGATGCATGCTGGATAGCGGTCGATGTGGATAGTAATAGTAGTAGATGCAGGCAGGAGTCGGTCTACTTGTTGCGGATGTGTCGGTGTACTATAGTAGGGGTACCCTGGTATCTCGAACTTGTGCACGGGCAGTTGCAGCGCCCCGCGGCAAGGCTTGCCGGGTGACCGCCAAGGCCCTCCGTGGTTCCTTCGGAGCCATTCAAGAACAAAGTATTTAAGCCAAGGAGACAAGGCCCCGGCAAGAGGAGCTTGCCGGGAAGGCCAACCAAGGCATTTCAAGGAACTTGCTGCGACGCGTCGCACGTCCCGGCAAGGCCCGGTGAGCGACAAGCTTCCGGACGCGACAAGACAACGGCCGCGGCAAGGCGCTTGCCGCGGCAGGCGACCACTCTGTACCCATGCTCCAGCACATCCACCAACGTGTCGCCCTGGGGCCTTTCCAGGCGCGCGTGGCGAGAGGCTGTGCAGCCAGCGATGCGCGGTGGCATGCGACGCTGACAAGATTGCCATCATGGCAAGCGGTGGCGTCCCTGACGGTCCATTTTGCACTGTTTGGGCGACGCAGACGGGCATTTAATGCCTTTGTCCCCTGCCGTCAGGGTTAGGTAGGATACGCTGTACAGGTAGCTGTACCAACCGCAATTCCCTTTTTCCATTTTTACCCTTGTCTGCGTTGCCACCTGTCGGTGACCGCTTGTGCGTATAAAAGGAGGCCCATGCGCAACGTAGAGGGGGTTCGAAGCCAGAAAACACTCACGCTCGGTCTCGTTAGCAGCTCGAGTGTACTGTAGCACTCAGCGCTCCCGAGCAAGAACTCAATACAATCAGACAAGCAGCAGTAGGAGTATTATCTCTCCGGAGAGCTCCGAAGCTGGGTAAACTGCTCGTGTGCTTCGCCTCGATCCGCTCTTCGTGCGATCTCCGCCCCCCGCCGAACCGAAAGGGGCTCGGTCCGCCGGTCCCATAGGTGTTCGTGGATCAGCTTCCCCGACATCTTTGGCGCGCCAGGTAGGGGGCGTCGAGGTTGTGTGAACCTGATCTGGCGATTCACACGAGCTAGATCTTCATCTTCTTCATCGACATGCCACCGAAGAAGAAGACTTCGGCGACAGCTATTCCGTCCATGTCGATCCCACCACCACCGGAGCAAACGAGTGGTGGGGTAGACGCTGGCGGAAGAACGGACATCGACGAGGGAGCTCACGACGCTGCCAGGTCCAAGGACAAGGCTGTGCAGACCTCGGCGTCCGTACATGTTCCGCGCCCATCTCAGGAGGCGCAGGACCGACAGCGTCATGGTACTCGCAGTACCATACGTCTGTTGGGCCAAGATCGAGCTGGTGGATCTCGGGGTGCTCAAGACCAGCATGCACGCCAACATGCTGACACGAGCGAGACACGGTCACCTGGAAGGGGTACTGCTCCTTCTAACATAGTTAGAAGTCCGAGCATATCCCGCTCCTCGCACCGTTCGCCACTGCCGCCCACCACTCCAGCGGAAGCTTTGGCGCGAGCCCAACTGCTCCTGGATTACCCTCCAACGGAAGACAAGATCAACGGATGGAGGGCCACTATTCAAAGTCTCATCGGCTTCGCCAACGGCAACACTCCGCGGCAGCTGAGTACATCACGGCCGCAGCAGGACTGCCAGGCACGAGCCGGTGGCGACGAAACCGGTGGAGGTGCAGCCACCATGCACTCTCCACCCCGAAGGCCAAGACCGCCGACTCGCCGGATCCACCTCGACAGTGACTCCACCGCATCATCGGATCCACGAGCTCGTCGTGATCAGCGCCAAGTTCTTCACGAACGACAACAAGAAGACGCTCGTACTCGCATCGAGCGCCAAAGAGAAGCGCGACGTCAATCAGACCAGCGCGCTGGGCCCTCTGTCGACGTGCATGCGCCAGGGGAACCAGGCGACTTGCCGTACGCGGTAGGTTGCCCTGCATTCACTCGTGAGCTACGACAAGTCCAGTGGCCCAGCACGAAGAATTTCAAGCCAGACGTGCCAGAGAAGTACGACGGCAAGTCGCATCCGTCGGAGTTCCTCAGCATCTACACCATTGCGGTGCAAGCTGCCGGGGGACGAGACGACAAGATCCTTGCCAACTACTTCCCGCTGGTGCTCAAGCCCAATGTCAGATCCTGGTCATGCACTTGCCGGACAACTCCATGTCCTCCTGGCAGATCTATGCCATCAGTTTGTCGGCACCTTTACAGGCGGCCACAAGCCTCATGGCTAAGAGAGCGATCTTCATCTGCTTGCCCAGAAGGAAGGAGAGCCCCTGCGCAAGTACATTCAGAGATTCAGCCGCGTGCAGCACAACATCCCAGATGTCCACCCTGCCGCGGTAATCAGCGCGTTCCATCAGAACGTGCGAAACCGCAGGATGCGGGAGGAGATGGCGATGTGCAAGATCAGAGACGTCTGTGAGCTATATGCCCTGGCCGACAAGTGTGCACGTGCTGAGGAAGGGAGGAAACTCCCCGGAGAGAATATAGGAGCAGGAGGATCTGATAGTGAGGAGACCGCCCCGGCAAGGAAAAACCGGCGGCAGAACAACAGAAAGAAGAAAGGCAAAGAGGTGCTAGTCGTTGAGCAGTCCGGCAAGAAAGCCAAAGCTGGTAGCTCCGGAAAGGAGATTGCCGCAGGCACCAACCACCAGGCTGTGGCGGTCGCCGACAAGCAGGACAGCACCAACAAGCAGTACTGCAAGATCCACCGCACCAAGGGCCATGACCTCCAGAGCTGCAAGAAGGTCGAGCAGCTTGTTGAGCAACAAAAGGCTGAATACGAGCGACGCGACAAAGAGAAAGCCCAGGAAGGTGCTGGAGGAGCCGGCAAGAAACGTCCCGGCCGAGGAGGACGCCGCGGCAAGGCCAAGCAGCGGCAAGGAGACAGACCTCCCCACGGCCGCAACAAGGATGAAGATGACGACGACGATGAAGATATGGATGATGACGAGACCAATGAGCAGGAGTTCCAGAAAGCCACAGAGGTCCTGTGCGTTGACGGTGGTGCTTCTCTGCATACTTCACACCGCCAGCTCAAGCGGTGGGTGCGGGAAGTCAATGCAGAAGAACCACCCATCGAGTCACGCAAGCCTCTGAAATGGTCCAGCACGCCTATCATCTTTGATATTGAGGACCACCCTGATCGCATAACTGCGGTCGGGTGCTTGCCGATGTTGGTTTCACCAACTATCCGCAACCTCAAGGTCACTAAGATGCTAGTTGACGGCGGGGCCGGCTTGAACCTGATCTCCTCCGCGGTACTCCAGAAACTCCAGATCCCTGATGGCGAGCTCGAAGAGACCGGCACATTCCAAGGAATCAATCCGGGAAGAAGCAAGCCGAAGGGAAAGATCACGTTGCCGGTGACATTTGGCAGCGAGTTGAACTTCAGGACTGAGAGGGTCACTTTTGACGTTGCTAATTTTTCATTACCTTACAATGGGATACTAGGCCGTCCAGCACTCGCCAAATTCATGGCAGCCTCTCATTATGCATACAACATACTGAAGATGCCAGGCCCGATAAGTGTCATCTCTGTCCCTGGAGACAAGAAGGATGCTCTTATCTGCGCCGACAAGATCTACTGGGAAGCAGCAGCCACAACAGATCGCAAGTCACTTGCCGTTGAAGCTCCCGGGGCGAAGAAGAAGACCAAGTCCGGCAAGAGTTCTGATGCCCACTCCGGCAAGCGCACCTCTTCGGAGTGCTGCGCTACCGTCGAGGACGCACCATCGAACTCCACCGGCAAGTGTAAGAAGACAATGGCAGCTCCACCAGAGACCAAGAGGGTGTCCGCCAAGGAGGATGGCACTGGTGGTACCTTCACCATCAGTGCCACTCTCGACCCTAAATAGGAAAGCACGCTCGTTGCTTTCCTGCGGGCCAATGTCGATGTATTTGCGTGGCAACCGTCTGACATCCCCGGTGTTCCCAGGAAAGTAATCGAGCACCATCTTGCCGTCTGTCCTCATGCGCGGCCCGTCAAGCAGAAAGTCAGGAAGCAGGCAGTGGAGTGCCAAGAATTCATTGCAGAAGAAATCAAGAAATTGGAAGCAGCAGGCCTTGTCAGAGGAGTGCTCCATCCTACGTGGTTGGCCAATCCTGTAGTCGTGCATAAGGCAAACGGGAAATGGAGGCTTTGTATCGACTTTACCGATGTCAATAAAGCTTGTCCCAAAGACCCATTTCCCTTGCCGCGCATCGACCAGATTGTTGACTCCACGGCCGGATGTGACTTGCTTTCATTTCTTGATGCATACTCAGGATACCATCAGATCTTCATGGCAGAAGAGGATGAGGAGAAGACCGCATTCATCACCCCATGTGGCACATACTATTTCGTACGGATGCCCTTCGGTTTAAAGAATGCTGGTTCAACATTTGCGAGGGTAGTCCATGACGCTTTTGAGCCGCAAATGCACAGAAATGTGGAAGCCTACATGGATGACATAGTGGTCAAGAGCAAGGACAAGGCAACTCTGATTCAAGATTTAGACGTAACCTTTGCAAATCTGCGCAAGATCAACCTCAAGCTTAACCCCGAGAAGTGTGTGTTTGGAGTCCCTTCCGGCAAGCTTCTCGGGTTCTTCGTGTCTCAGCGGGGAATTGAAGCCAATCCCGACAAGATCAAGGCCATTGAGCAGATTGAAGCACCAGAGTGCGTCAAGGATGTACGAAGGCTTGCCGGTTGCGTAGCTGCTCTCAGCAGGTTTATCTCTAGGTCTACTGAGCGCGCCCTGCCGTTTTTCAAAATATTGAAAGGCAGGTCCAATGAAATGGACTCCGGAAGCGGAGGCTGCACTGCAGGACTTAAAGAGATACCTGTCCTCCACTCCAACACTTGTCGCACCTAAGCCACAAGAGAAGTTGCTGCTGTATATAGCGGCAACCAATCAAGTGGTTAGTGCTGCGTTAGTAGCAGAGAGGGAGGCAGATGATGAGCCAGCAACCACGGCAGATGCATCCAGCGACAAGCAAGGGGCTTCACCGACAAGCTCTGGTCCCGACAAAGATAGATCTGCGCAGGAGCGTGACAAGATGCAGAAAAGAATGGTGCAGCGCCCAGTTTACTTTGTCAGTTCCCTTCTGCAAGGGGCTAGGTCAAGGTACTCTGGTGTGCAGAAATTGCTTTTCGGCCTTCTCATGGCCTCGAGAAAGCTGCGCCATTACTTCCAAGCACATGAGATCACAGTCGTCACTCGTTTTCCGCTGAAGAGGATACTGCAAAATCCAGAAGCAACAGGCAGGATTGTCGAGTGGGCACTGGAACTGTCAAGCTTTGGCCTCAAGTTTGAGAGCACTTCAACTATCCAAAGCAGAGCATTGGCAGAGTTCATAGCAGAATGGACGCCAACACAAGATGAAGAAATTCCAGAGACGAGCATCCCTGTCAACGAAGCAAGCAAAGAGTGGCTGATGTACTTTGATGGTGCCTTCTCGCTGCAAGGCGCCGGTGCGGGCGTGCTACTTGTTGCACCCACCGGAGAGCACCTCAAGTACGTAGTCCAGATGCACTTTCCCAAGGAGCAAGCAACGAACAATACCGCAGAGTATGAAGGTTTGCTTGCCGGTCTGAGGATCGCAGCAGACCTTGGGATCAAGAAACTCATTGTCAGGGGTGACTCACAACTTGTCGTCCGCCAAGTGAACAAGAATTATCAGAGTCCGTTGATGGAAGCTTACGTTGATGAGGTGAGAAAGCTAGAAGAGCACTTTGATGGCCTACAGATGGAACATGTTCCAAGAGCTCAGAATGACATTGCTGATAGCCTGTCGAAGTGCGCCGCACTTAAGTTACCTGTGGAACCAGGGATCTTTGTGCTCAAGCTGACTCAACCATCTGTAACGCCATCAATTAGACAGGGCAAGAAGAGGAAGTTGATTTCTGATGACTGTTTTCCGGCAGAGCTCCCCGAAGCCGCCGCCAAGAAGGTCCTCAGGATCAACACCAAAGGTGCTGAGGAGCAGTCTGCTCCGGCAAGCCTTAGGGTTTGTTCCGTTGAAGCAGACGCTCCTGACAAGTTTTGCTCCGGCAAGCTTGCCGGGGAACGTCAAGCTCCGGCTGAGCCGCAGGTTCTTGCCGTAGAAGCGGATGTTCCCGCAGCAGCAGATGTGCCTTTAGTCCTTGTTGTCGAGCCGCAAGCTCCAGCATGGGCACAACAGATTGTCCGTTTCCTTCAGGCAGAAGAACTTCCTGAAGAGCAAGAAGAAGCGGAAAGAGTAGCCCGGCAGTCAAGTATGTACCAGTTTGTCGACAACACACTGTACAGAAGAAGACTCAATAGCGTGAAATTGAAGTGTATTCACCGGGAAGACGGACAAAAGCTGTTGGCAGAAATACATGGAGGCATATGTGGTCACCACATTGGCGCAAGAGCACTTGCCGGCAAAGCGTTCTGGCAAGGTTTTTTTTGGCTGACAGCCCTCCAGGATGCAACTGCACAAGTAACCAAGTGTGAAGCGTGCCAGTTCCATTCCAAACAGATACACTAGCTAGCTCAAGCTCTCCAGACGATCCCTTTATCCTGGCCATTTTCGGTCTGGGGGCTCGACATCCTCGGCCCCTTTCCCCGAGCTGTCGGGGGCTTTGAGTACTTGTACGTTGCAATCGACAAGTTCACAAAGTGGCCAGAAGTGGAAGCAGTGAGGAAGGTGACAGCACAGTCAGCAGTCAAGTTCTTCAGGTCGATTGTTTGCCGCTTCGGGATCCCTAACAGGATCATCACCGACAACGGCATGCAATTCACGAGCCGCACCTTCATGCAGTACGTCCAAGATCTTGGCGCCAAGGTCTGCTTCGCTTCTATTGCTCATCCGAGAAGCAATGGTCAAGCGGAGAGGGCGAATGCTGAAGTGCTGCGCGGGCTCAAGACCAGGACTTTTGACAGGCTGCACAAGTGCGGAAAGAACTAGATTGAGGAGCTGCCGGTGGTTCTTTGGTCGATCAGGATGACGCCAAATCGAGCCACTGGCCAGACACCTTTCGCTCTAGTCTATGGAGCAGAGGCAGTTCTCCCCACGGAACTCGTATACGGGTCACCTCGAGTGCTCTCTTATGATGAGCTTGAGCAAGAGCAGTTGCGAAAAGACGACACACTGCTCCTTGAGGAAGACCGTCTTCAGGCTGCTGTACGAGCTGCTCGATACCAGCAAGCTTTGCGCCGCTACCATAGCCGCAAAGTTAATGCCAGAAGTTTCGAGGAAGGCGACCTTGTTCTTTGGCGCGTTCAGTCCGCCAAGAATTCCAACAAGTTGACGCCGAAGTGGGAAGGCCCTTACCGGGTGAAACGAGTCACTAGGCCTGGCGCTGTCCGCTTTGAGACCGAAGATGGCATTCCGGTGAGCAACTCTTGGAACATTGAGCATCTTCGTAAGTTTTACCCATAGGGCGCGGTTGCCGGAACCCGTTCCGGCAACCACCTTTTGTACAAGTCTTGCCGATGTTGCATGTAATCCTTTGTACAAAGCCGGGCGCAGAACCCGTGCATAAGTAAAGCTCATGTGCTCCACACATCTTGTCAATTTCATGCTTTACACTATTTCTTGGCATGCGTTATTTGACACTTTGTGCAGCACCTACCCCCGGTAAGCGATAATGAGCCGTAAGGCTCCATATCTTTATTTTCTCTTCTTTCTCTTTCTCAAAGGAAGGAAGGTTCCCTCGCCCACAAGTTTTCCGGGGGGAAAGGAGAAGATAATGGTGTGGACCAGGCATCGTTCAAGGAAGTTTCGCCTTACCGGAAAGCAAGCAAATGACAGAAAAGCTAAGTTGCCAAAGTTTGAGCAATCAGTTTTAAATTTTTAAGTTATCTTCCTCGAACGACCGCACTTTGTATGGAAAACCTGTGCGCGGAGGAACCAACTTGAAGCTAGTTGCGCCCTTACTTTGTTTCGAGTCCTCTCAACAATTTAAGTGAGCTGCGACTAGTTGCGACAAGGTTTCTTGCCGGTAGCGGCACCGCCAGTAGGCTGCTGACGTCCCGCACTCAGCGCTCGCGGCTAAGGTGTTTGCACCGACAAGTTCCCTAAAAGCGTGGGGCAAAAACATACAAAGGAAGGAATCAAAAAGGATATAACATAGGAATCTCTACCCAAAATAGAGTCATATTACAAGATAACTTGTCGCAGCTCTAACAGATTGTTCTCGTGACATGACCAGCAGCGACAAGGAAAAAGAGAAAACGGGCGGCCTAGTCTACGCGATCGCCCTCAACCCTCTTGATCTCGCTCACCTTGTCCACAATGGGTGCGACAAGGGCCTTGAGCGCTTCCAGATCAGCATCCGGCGACAGGGACCTGAGGACATTGGTGAGGTTGAGGCCTGGGTTGCGGAAGGCCACCTTCACCAGCACTTTCTGAAGAACCCCCGTGCAGATCTTGCGCGACTCGTCGACCAGCTGCTTTGGGATCTTCTCCCGGAGTCGCTGGAGGGCCGTCGCCACGCCTTTGAAGAACAAGCTGAGCTTGGCGCTGGGTTGGAGGTGCTCATCGGAGGAGTACCCGAGATCCTCCATCCCCAGCTGCGCCAGCTCCCCGTCGATGGCTGTGGCAACATTCACCAGACCCTCGGTCCAGTGCTCCACAGTCTCCCTAAAAGTATCCTGGGCGGCAGCAGCACTCGCCAGCAGCGCCTCGTCGGCCTTGATCTTCTCCGACAAGGCCACCTCCCGCTCCCTGGCGCCGTCCAGCGTCTGAGTCAAAGTAGCCAGCTTCAACTCGAGATCTGCATTGGAATCCTTGGCGGCGCTGAGCTCCTTGCTCCTCTCAGCGAGAAGACCCTGCAGCTCACCATGAGCGGCAGCGTCCTTCTCGCGCTCACGCTTGAGCGCGGCAAGCTCCTCGCCGCTCACCCGGAGATCGGCTTCCAGCTGCGCCACCTTCGTCTCCAGCTCCTTCTTGGCGGCCTCGGCAGCTGCGGCAGCATCCCTTGCCTCCTTGAGAGCCCCGCCAATTGCTTGCTCGCGCGTGGCAAGCTCCTCCTCGTGGCTGTCAAGGCTCACCTTCCACTGCGCCAACTCACCTTCCTGCGCAGACAGCTTCTCGGCAGCGAGCCGCTGTTGCTCTTCAACTTCAGCCTTCGCGAGGAGGAAGGCTTTACACTCCTCGAGAAGTTGCTCCCGCTCCTCCGCCAGGGACCGAAGGGCTTCCTGCCTGAGACCCCGGAGCTCCTCCGTGCGCTTCTCGATGTCCACTCCCGCCTTCGCGACAAGTGCTTCTCGGGATGCCAGCTTGGCTTGTCGGGCGCGGTAGAGCGACAGCAGCTTCCGCAGCAGCCGCTCCTCCTCAGGCTCGTCGCTGCTGCTGCTTGGCGTGTCGACCAACGTCAGCCCAGCGGAGGCGAGCACCTCTCCATCCAGAATCTCTCCTTCGACCGGCACCCTGGAGCTTGACGCCCAGGGGAGCTTGATGAAGATGCCATCGCCGGCCTTCAAGTAGGCGCCGGGCTGGGGCTCTTTGGAGCCTGGCTCTGCAGCAGCGGTAGAGGGATCGGCGGTCGGCGCAGCGCCTGGCGCTCCTGTGGCCTTGGGGCCGTCAGTGCGATCGCCGGATCCCTCCCCAGCTTCTGCGGCGGCAGCTTTGGCGGCCTCTTCGCCGGCTGGATCATCAGCGCCGACCTCTCCTTTGGTGGCAACGGCGTCGTCGATGTTGCTGCGCGCGTTCTCCTCGCCGGCGACCTTGGTTTCCATTGGCTCCGCGGCAGATGGATCTGACGAACGGAAAGGGGAGAAAAGTCAAGCAAAATATCCAAAAAGAAAATAAGAAGAAGAAGAACCCAAGGGAAGTTTTCAGGCAAAGATGATTACCTGTGCTAGGATCTGCGGTTGAGGTCTCAAACACCGGAGGATCACTGGCGCTGTCCCTTGCCGGAGAACTGTCCCTTGCCGGAGATTTCTCCCTTGCCGGAGAACGCTCCCTTGCCAGGGAATCCTCCCTTGGCGGTGTAGTCGAAGCAGAAGGCATTTCAGGAGCGGCTTCCGGGCACTCCTGGTGAGGCTGCTCTGCTCCTACACAAACCAGCCATCAGATATCAACAAAGAGAGAGCACCCATGCGCGCCTGACAGCATGAAGCAAACAATATACTTACATGGAGGGCTGCGCTGGGGGCTGCTTTGAGGAATGGTTGCCGGGTCCGACAAGGTGGTCTCGGACATGTCCTCTGCCGTCGCGGTGGGGTCGTCCTCGATGACAATCACCGGGGCCTTGGATCTCTTCGCCGCTCTCTGGGCCAGCATCCTGAAAAGGAATAGGTTCAGAGTAAAGCAAATCAGATACAAGACAAAGCAACAAAATTGAAGAGTTACAAGTACAGCAAATAATCTTACTCTTCTTCTTCCTCGTCGGAGCTGAGCGCGGAGAGATCGAAGTCCGGCTCGCCTCCGGCGCGACAAGGCGGAGGAGTAGGTTCCCTTGCCCGCTTTGCAGGGGCAGTAGCGGTGGACCGGGAAGACCCCGCCCCAGTTGCCGCAGCGGCGTGAGGCGCTCCCGCGGCAACAATGCTTGCCACGGTAGAGCGTGTCGCGCGGCTCGGCGGCTGTTGACCCGTCTGCCGCCCCGCTACGTCCACAGCCTTGCGGAGACGCCTTCTTGGTGGAGCTGGGGGCTCCACTTGCCGCAAGCTGTCTGAAGGTTCAGGCCCGACGAGCTCTCCCTCGCCGGGCTCGCTCGGCTCATCTTCAGGCCCGACAAGTTCTTCCTCGCCAGCAAACTCCTCTCGCTCGGCAAGGCTTGCCGCCTCTGCTGCCTCTGCCTCCTCCACGGTGAATCCAAACTCGCCCGCGGCAGCGGCTACTGCCGCCTCTTCCAGCCTGGTGGCGATGCGCTGCATCTCATCATCGGTGGTGTCGCGGGTGAGGCTCTTCTGTTCGTCGGCGCAGACCGGCACTTCTACCAAGTCGTCAAAGAAATCCCGCACGACGTCGTCTGCAGGCTCTTGCCAAGTCGGGACGATTCCGTGCGAGTCGCACATCGGCATCATTGCGCGGATGCGGTCGAGCGAGGAGTTGTTGCACAACGGAACGACACCCCTCGGCAACATGAATGGATGTTGAGGATTGCACTTGAATAGCTCCAGGAGCATCGCGTCCAGCTCTAGGACGGTGAAGTTGAAGTTGAGGCCCGGGCGCAGCCTCATGATATCCGCCGAGTTCTGGAACTCCCAGGCGGGTCTCCTCCTCTCTTGCAGGGGGGCGATGCGGCGGCGAAGAAAATCTGCGCCAACGGCGCCTACGGTGAGCCCGGCAAGCCTGAGGCGGAGGATCCGGGTGACGGCAATCTTCAGCCTGTCGTCTTCCGGGGCCACGTTGCTCCAATCGTTGCCACGCACTATTGGGGCTTGGCGCAGGGCAGTAAATGGCTGCGGGTTCTCCTCGACAATCCAGCACCACTCTGCTCTCCATTCCTCCCACTTGCTGCGGAGCTCTCCCTCCAGATAAGCTTCCTTCTTGCGGACTCTCGAGATCCAGGCGATCCCGCCGGCAAGAGGCTCTCCTCTCTCAACCCGGGGCATAAAGAAGTGGCGGAAAAGGGCTACGTTTGGATGGACTCCGACAAAGTTTTCGCAGAGATGTGCGAAAACTGCCATGGTCAGAACAGCGTTGGGGCTGAAGTCAAGGAGGCGGAACCCGTAGGTGTTCATGATGTCACAGAAGAATTCAGAGAAGGGCGGGCAGAGCCCGCAGTAGAAGAACAACGCGAAGAAGGGGTACCCGTTTGGAGCCAGTTCAGAAGCGGCAGCCGGGAGTACCTTCGTGCGCGGATGCGCTCGCGTCTCCGTCGACCAGAAGAGGTAGTAGTACTCCCTCAGCTCCTTCGCGCCGAGCTGAGGGGGGAAGATGGCCCGCTCCTTTCGCAGTGCCGCGAGCCGCTGTGCTTCGACCGATTTCACGCCCTTCCCCTTGTCGGCTTTCGGAGCCATGGCGGAGGTGGTGGGGGAGATCGACGGCGTTGGTGGTGCTGGTGGCAATGGGGGGCAGAGCGCTGCTCTCTTTCAACTTTGAGAAGAAGTGGATTGGCAACCGGCGAGATGGACGAACTGCCCCTGTTTCCCCTGCTTATAAAGAGGGAGGGGGCGGGCGTTTCGTCCTTCCGAATAAAGAAACCACCCACGATCTCTCCCACGACGCTGCATTCAACGCGTGCCGTTCGTGGAGGGCGCGGTGGATACGGAGTAGGATACGGCGTAACCCAGGCCGCGTGTGCCCATGCCCTGTTTTGGGCCTGGCCCAACAGCGCTCGGCACCGTGTGTGGCCCAGGCCCGGGGGCTCCTGTCGGTGTACTATAGTAGGGGTACCCTGGTATCCCGAACTTGTGCACGGGCAGTTGCAGCGCCCCGCGGCAAGGCTTGCCGGGTGACCGCCAAGGCCCTCCGTGGTTCCTTCGGAGCCATTCAAGAACAAAGTATTTAAGCCAAGGAGACAAGGCCCCGGCAAGAGGAGCTTGCCGGGAAGGCCAACCAAGGCATTTCAAGGAACTTGCCGCGACGCTTCGCACGTCTCGGCAAAGCCCGGCGAGCGACAAGCTTCCGGACGCGGCAAGACAACAACCGCGGCAAGGCGCTTGCCGCGGCAGGCGACCACTCTGTACCCACGCTCCAGCACATCCACCAACGTGTCGCCCTGGGGCCTTTCCAGGCGCGCGTGGCGAGAGGCTGTGCAGCCAGCGGTGCGCGGTGGCATGCGACGCTGACAAGATTGCCATCGTGGCAAGCAGTGGCGTCCCTGACGGTCCTTTTTTGCACTGTTTGGGCGACGCAGACGGGCATTTAATGCCTTTGTCCCCTGCCGTCAGGGTTAGGTAGGATACACTGTATAGGTAGCTGTACCAACCGCAATTCCCTTTTTCCATTTTTACCCTTGTCTGCGTTGCCACCTGTCGGTGACCCCTTGTGCGTATAAAAGGAGGCCCATGCGCAACGTAGAGGGGGGTTCGAAGCCAGAAAACACTCACGCTCGGTCTCGTTAGCAGCTCGAGTGTACTGTAGCACTCAGCGCTCCCGAGCAAGAACTCAATACAATCAGACAAGCAGCAGTAGGAGTATTATCTCTCCGGAGAGCTCCGAAGCTGGGTAAACTGCTCGTGTGCTTCGCCTCGATCCGCTCTTCGTGCGATCTCCGCCCCCCGCCGAACCGAAAGGGGCTCGGTCCGCCGGTCCCATAGGTGTTCGTGGATCAGCTTCCCCGACAGGATGTGATGCCTATATACATGATCATGCCTAGATAATCTCATAATTATTCACTTTTCTATCAATTGCTCGACAGTAATTTGTTCACCCACCGTAATACTTATGCTATCTTGAGAGAAGCCACTAGTGAAACCTATGGCCCCCGGGTCTATCTTTTATCATATAAGCTTGCAATCTACTTTTATTTGCATCTTTACTTTTTGCATCTGTACTATAAAATACCAAAAATATATTTATCTTATCATACTATCTCTATCAGATCTCACTTTCGCAAGTGGTCGTGAAGGGATTGACAACCCGTTTATTGCATTGGGTGCGAGTTCTTTGTTTGTTTGTGTAGGTGCGTGGGACTTTTGAGGAGCCTCCTACTGGATTGATACCTTGGTTCTCAAAAACTGAGGGAAATACTTACGCTACTATTGCTGCATCACCCTTTCCTCTTCAAGGAAAACCAACGCAAGCTCAAGACGTAGCAACAAACGGGTCCCACCTGCCAGGGTTGACCTAGTCAACCTTTGGTCCTGCTCACATCATGCTGATGTCATGTTGACATCATTATTGCATTTTCTAATTAAATTAATTCTGTTAATTCTAAAAATGAATTAAGACTTTGATAAATAATATAAAATAAACAGTTTATCAGATGAAAATGTTTTGTACATGAAAGTTGCTCAGAATTTTGAGACGAATCCGAATACGCAGTCTGTTCGTTTGCCACACGTCCCTTGCATATCGAACCTGCAACCGCCCCCCTTCGTTCCGTGTGTCCGAAAACATGAAACACAGGGAATACTTTGACGGTTGTTTCCCCCCTTCCCCTGTAGCACCTAATACTGCGTTAGGTCACCCTAGAACCGCATATTGCCATGTTATGCTTTGTGATGCTTTGATTTGTCTGTTATTTATTGTGCTCCCCCTCCGTTACTTCTTTTCGGTGGACCCCAAGACCGCTGCCGATACCCCGGTGATCGACTACATCGACGACGACCCCTCCTTCTTGCCGGAGCAACGAGGCAAGCAAAACCTCCTTGATCATCCAGATACCATGTACTCCTTCTCTCTACTGCTTGCATTAGAGTAGTGTAGCTGTTACTGCTTTTTGGATGATCCCATTCTACTGCATAGTCTATCCTTGTTACTTCTGTTGTTACCTTTACCTGCAATCCTGAAATGCTTAGTTCAGGATGCTAGTTTATCATCAGTGGCCCAAGATTCTTGTCCATCTGCCATGCTACTATCGGGTCGTGATCACGTTGGGTGTTGATCATGGGTATATACATACATACACACTTATTATATGTGATACTTGTTGTGACTAAAGTCGAGTCGGCTTGTAGAGTACCCGCGCGTGATGTGCAGTCGGGTTGACCTGGAGGGTACTCGCGAGATTATTACAAGGCACAGCCGGGTAAGGTAGACCTCCCGGCAGTAAGCACGGCCTGTCCCTTGCCGTAGGTGCTCGAGATAGGGCAACATGATCACTGTTCGTCACCGCGCGCTCCGAAGACATTAATGAGATTTGGATATTTGATCTGAGTTGGCCACGGGACTATATGCACTAACCACCACACGGGAACAGTTATGGGCACTCGACGTCGTAGTATCAACCGAAGCTCTTCAGACGTCAGCGAATGAGTGGCGCGCGCCGGGTTGGACTGGAATGCTTGCACTTGTATAAGGGGGCTAGGTCTGCTCACCGGCCACGTAGGCAACGTGCAGGTGTGCAACGGGCGATGAGCCCAAGACCCCTGTGCACATAGGATTTATACCGGCGTGCCGACCTCTCTATTGAGCCTAGGTAGGGCTGCAACTTGTTGATCTTCGGAGGCTGGGTATGATCCAGGAAAGTGTGCCCGGCCAGAGGGATCGAGCGTGTTGGGCAATGTGGTGCACCCCTGCAGGTAAGTTTATCTATTTGAATAGCCATGTACACGATAACAGGACAACCCAGAGTTGTATTCCGACCTCATGACAACTAGAATCGAATACTTAATAAAACACACCCTTTCAAGTGCCAGATCATACCCGGTGCTCTCTCACAAGGTGACGAGAAGATGATCGTCGAATAGGTTTATGCTATACGATGTTACTTGGTTAACTTACCAGCTACTCTCTTCTATATGCTTCAAGATGGAGGCTTCCAGAAGTGTAGTCTTTGATAGGACTAGCTTCTCCCCCTCTTATTCTGGCATTCTACAGTTCAGTCCATGGATACTATCCATTTCATTGATACCGATGCATATGTAGTGTAGATCCTTGCTTGCGAGTACTTTGGATGAGTACTCACGGTTTCTTTGCTACTTCTTTTTCCCCTTTTCCCGGTTATTGCGATCATATGATGGAGTCCAGGAGCCAGAGGATCTTGAGGATGTTTCTACATGGAGTTCGACTTCGAGGAGTAGTTTGGAGGTCCCAGGCAGGAGGCCTTGCCTTTTCGATCGTTGCTACTTTTGTGCTTGCCTTCTTAAGGCAAACTTGTTGAACTTATGTCTATACTCAGATATTATTGCTTCCGCTGACTCTTGTGTCTTCGAGCTTATGTATTCGAGCCCTCGAGGCCCCTGGCTTGTAATATAAAGCTTGTATTATTTTAATTTATGTCTAGAGTTGTGTTGTGATACCTTCCCGTGAGTCCCTGGTCTTGATCATACACATTTGCGTGTATGATTAGTGTACGATTGAATCAGGGGCGTCACAAACTGTGAATGTGGAAATATAATAATACAATATTATTGGCTCTATGGCATATTTCCAACAGTCTCTCACTTGCACTAGAGTTAATAATCTAGTTAGCACTTTTAACTTTTATACCAATGTCAATCCGGTGTCAGTCCATGCTTTGCTTGAGGTATAGACTTCATCCTATCGAATCTGACAACTTCAGATCCGCGTGTATCATTTGCATTTCTATACATCTATCATGCTTTCACAAGAATTCATAATTTGTGAGAAACCGGCTTTGTATATATATTGAATCACTAGTAGAACCTTTTGATTCCTTAGATTGAGTTATGGAACCACTATTAAGAATAATGTTCCAATGATACAATCATCTAGAAACCATACCAAGTTCATAAATGAACTTTCAATTCATCACCCTCCATTTTTGCTCCTAAAGCAATAATATACTTAGCCTTCTGTTATAGAATTCACCATAGTAACTTTCTTGGACCAATTCCAAATTAATGCCACCATAAATCACATTTAGTTTGAAATCGAAAAATCACTTGAAGCGCAGATGAAGATTTTATTGATGTACTACTTACAACGAGCCTTTATCTGTAACTCCTTAAATAATCTCTTCATTTTCTCCGTGTGTGAGAAACATGTCATTAATTTTTAATTGCATTTTCATTGTTGACCTATCATTAACAATTTGATCGTACTAGTAACTTCTACTTACAACTAACTTGGAGTACTGGAAATATCTGGTTGCATACGTACACGGAATACAAGTGTGCTTGAAATCATATTTCGCTCATCAGTATTTTAGGATACCGACTCCTTCCATGTGACATTGAGAAGAAACTCTTCTTGACATTTTTCATACTAAACTGCTTTAGTATTCTATCAATATGTATTTTGGTTAAGTCCGATTAGACACTATTATCTTCATAGATCATTATGTCTAATACCAAGACTATTCATTGCTTAAGTAGTTTACTAAAAAACTAGTTTCAATATAGTTTTAATCTGTGTAAAGAAATAACTTCTAATCAACAATATGTCATGTACATATAGTGTTTAGAAATATTATCATGCTCCCACTTACTTTCTTGTAAATACAAGCATCTTCGCATTACTCGATGAAATCAATTTATTTGACCATTTCATTAGTATGAACATTCCAACTCCACTATGCTTGCTTCAGATCATTATAGGATCTCTTGAAGTTTGCATACTTACTAGCACCCTCTGGATCGACAAAATTACCTTGGATCGTATCAAATATACAACCTTGGTTCTATTTCCTCTCATGGGAATAATTTTGACATCCATCTGTTTTATCTCATAATTGAAATATTTAATAATTGCTAGTTTAACCCGAGCTGACTTTAAGTATTGCTATGAGACAATCTTGTCATAGTCAATTCTTTGATATTGTCATAAATTATTTGTAACAAGTCAAGCATTATAAAACATTTTTATCTTTGTCAGATTATAAATCCATTACTATTCTTTAGACTCTAAGTCTTTCGAATGGTTCATCAAGTTCTAAGCTCGAATTATGTGAAAGGATACTGAGGGAGTCCTAGACTAAGGGGTCCTCGGGAGTCCGGCCCGTGTGTTGTGAGCTGGACTGATGGGCCGTGAGGATACAAGATAGAAGGCCTTCCCCCGTGTCCGAATGGGATTCTCCTTTGCGTGGATGGCAAGCTTGGTGTCCAGCTGTTTAGATTCTTTCCTCTATAAACCGACTTTGTACAACCATAGCCCCTCCGGTGTCTATATAAACCGGAGGGTTTAGTCCGTAGAGGCTATCACAAATCATATAGGCTAGACATCTAGGGTTTAGCCATTACGATCTCAAGGTAGATCAACTCTCGTAACCCCTGTAATCATCAAAGTCAATCAAGCAGGAAGTAGGGTGTTACCTCCATTAAGAGGGCATGAACCTGGGTAAACATTGTGTCCCCCGTCTCCTGTTACCTTCGATCCTCAGACGCACAGTTCGGGACCCCCTACCCGAGGTCGGCCGGTTTTGACACCGACATTTGTGCTTTCATTGAGAGTTCCTTTGTGTCGTCAACGGAAGGATCGATGACTCGCCTTGTCATCAATGACAACATCACCTCTGGAGGAGCCCTGGCTCCGGGACATATCCTCCAACTCGACGGTTTTACCATGGGCGCCCGCTCGGCCTTTAAGCCAAAGGTGGCCCCCCAAATCGCCAAACATCATCCCCGCATCGGCCTCGAACACTCCGAGAAGATGGATCCGACAGATGTCTCATCCCTGAACGAACTGCTAGATTGCATCGCCGCTCCGGGGGTCGCCACAGACTATGATCGGATTGGACTTAAACCCGATCTGAGGGAAATCAAGTCCCCGCCGATCACCCATCTGGTAGCGGTCGTGGAGGAACAAGCCGAGACTACTTCTCCCCTAAGTTGATAACAAGATATGTTTGGATTTCCGAGCCCTGTGAGACGGATACCCATCTTCGGGAAGAGACCACAGGTCCTCCAAACACATAATCAGGCATTGAGCCCGAAAGTCACTAGGACTCTCCTGGTCCTGGCCTAGTGACCTCGGAGATTCTTGAAACTCCGGATCCAATAGCGGGTCGGGGTTCAGATTTTAGCCCACCCACCCACCACAAGCAATATTCCCCAAGCAATTCAGGTCCTCCAGACGTAAGTGACCTAATGTATGTATGACAGCAACCTCAGGAAATGGTCCATCACTTTTGGGCCAAATTCCTCCTTGTTAAAAACAAGATTAAATATTGCTGCGACGAGGACACAGTTTCAGTTTTTTGCCACAATTGTACGGATGAGGGAATCTTCAATGCCCTCAACCGTCTTTGCAGATTTGGGACATATAGTACAGAAGTACTGCGCAATGGAAAGCGCCTGGAAAGCCCAGACATCCCAGTGAGAACCTCCTGCGTTTAAGCAGCCCACTGGACGGGCAAAAAGGATGCACCCTTATGGGGCACTTGATCATCATCTCATTGACAAGAAAATCAAATCCTTCACGGGACATAGAACTATCCTCGATGAACTTCTCGACAAGCCCTGTCAGATACACATGACGCATAATACCGAACCAACACACAACCTTCGGGCATGTTGGGTACTCCGGCAGGTAGCTAAGAGGGGCGAGGCCATCCTTATCAACATCACTCTAGAGAGGCACTCTTCGGGGGATGCCGATCTCAATGTTTTCACGATCTTCAAGACATTTTCTTCCAACAATCAACGCAAAAGGGCATTATGCAACCTTGCCGAAGCCAACCAGGTAGCCGCAGTAAACCCTTGGAACGACATGGGGATAACTTTCACCGCCGATGACGAGCCAAGGGCCAAATCAGTTCGAGCATCAGCCGCCTTGGTCTTAAACCCAATAGTGAATGGCTTTCGGCTCACCAAAGTGCTCATGGATGGCGGCAGCGGGCTGAACCTCATTTATGAAGATACGCTCCATAAAATGCAGATGGACAAAAGCCGCATTGAGCAAGGCAGCACCACTTTCCGAGGCATCATCCCCAGTCGAGAAGCAAGAAGCTCGGGGAAGATCAAACTCGACGTCATATTCGGCACGGCAGAGAACTACAGGTCCGAAGAGTTGCTCTTCCATGTGGCACCTTTCAAGAGTGGATATCACGCACTGTTAGGGCGAGACACATTCAAACGCTTTCAAGCCATACCCCATTACGGGTACATGAAGCTCAAAATGCCAGGGCCTAACGGAGTTATCACTCCCGCAAGTGATCCGGACATAGCACTCCACGCCGAAAAGAAAACTACATCACTGGCCCTCAAGGCGCTATCTGAGGCCCTCACGGCCGAGGAACTAACCAATCTGCACTCTACAGTGGACAAGGACGATGTAATCCTTGATAAGATGCCCAAATCCACTTCCTTCAAGCCAGCAGATGAAATAGTCAAATTTCAAGTACACCCGACGGATCCCAACAAGACAGCCTCCGTTGGAGCTCAGCTGGATCCAATGATCGATGCCGCACTAAGAGCGTTCCTGCGCGAAAATTGGGATATCTTTGCCTGGCACCCTTTGGACATGCTCGGGATCCCACACAGACTGGCCGAACATAGCCTCAATATCATAAAGGGGTTCAAACCAATCAAGCAAACATTGCGGCGATTTTCCGAACCCAAACGACAAGCTATGGGGAAGAGCTAGCTAAACTTCTTGAAGCAGGGTTCATCAGGGAGATCAAACACCCGGACTGGCTAGCAAACCTAGTCATGGTGCCGAAGAAGGATAAATCCTGGCGCCTTTGTGTCGATTTCAAATACCTCAATAAAGCCCGCCCTAAGGACCCCTTCCCGCTACCCCGCATTGAATCTAATCATTGACGCGATTGCATGACACGATTCACTGTGTTTCCTCGACGCATACTCCGGATACCATCAAATTAAGATGAAGGAGTCCGACCAACCCGCAACGACATTCATTACCCCGTATGGGCCTTTCTGCTTCAACACCATGCCATTCGAACTCAAAAATGCCTACGCCACTTACCAACGCATGATACAAACATGTTTGGAAAAACAAATTGGCAAGACAGTGGAGGCATATGTAGATGATGTGGTCATCAAGACTAAACATGTCGAATCATTGGTGTACGATCTATGCCTCACATTCGACAACCTCCGAACATACGACATACGGCTCAATCCGGAAAAATGTATCTTTGGCGTTCCAGCCAGGAAACTACTCGGGTTCATTGTTTCCAATAGAGGAATCGAAGCAAACCCAGCCAAAATTCGATCCTTGTCACAATTGGCAACTCCAACACACCAAAAGCAGGTCCAGAAAATAGCTGGGTGCGTGGCAGCCTTGAGCCGCTTTATCTCCAGATTGGGAGAAAAGGCATTGCCACTTTATCGCCTACTCCGGCGAACCGACCACTTCTAGTGGACGGATGCGGCAATAGCCGGACTGGAAGAAATAAAAACCTTGTTAGCAAGCAACCCAATCCTTGCCGCACCAAACGTCGGTGAACCTATGTTGCTCTACATATCTGCAACTCACCAGGTGGTGAGCGCGATGCTCGTCGTCGAACGAGCGAAAGAGGGACATAAATTCCCACTCCAAAAACCAGTATACTATGTATTGGCGGTCCTTACACCATGCAAATCCCGATACCCGCACTATCAAAAGGTAGTGTATGCGGTGTTCATGGCATCTCGGAAGCTGCGACACTAATTTCAAGAGTGCCCGATCATGGTGGCTTCCAAAGTGCCACTCAATGACAACATAAACAATCGAGATGCCACCGGCCGCATTGCCAAATGGGCTACCAAGCTCTTGCCATTCGAAATAACATACCATCCACACCAAGCTATTAAATCTTAGGTGTTGGCCGACTTTGTCGCCGAATGGACAGAAGCCGAACTCCCTAAAGACTACAGCACATACTCCAACTGGGTGATGCACTTCGACGGCTCCAAAATGTTAGCCGGATTGGGGGCTGGTGTCGTCCTAACATCCCCTATAGGGGACATAGTCCGATACATATTACAAATAATGTATACGGACTCCAACAACGCGGCCAAATACGAGGCACTATTGCACGGTCTCCGGATAGCTGTGTCTATGCGCATTCAACGCCTAGAGGTGCATGGGGATTCGAACCTTGCAATATCCCAAATAAATGGAGATTTCGATGCAATAGATCCAAAGATGACGGCATACCGCGATACCGTACTTAAAATATCAGCTCGGTTTGAGGGGCTAGAGTTTCATCTTGTTGCTCGAGAGAGTAATCAGGCAGCAGACATCCTTGCTCGCATGGGTGCTAAACGTGACCCCATCCCACCTAACACCTTTGTGGAAAGGATCTTCAAGCCATCTGTGGTATGGCAGGACGAGAGCGGCAATGCTAGTCCGGAGCCGATCATACCCCCAGATGCCGAACACAATTCCGATATCATCGGGGGCTCGGGCACCAAAATGACGCCTTCCGCCCATGTAATCATGGCTGTCATTGCTCCATGGACCGAACCTTTCCTGGCCTACCTTAATAGGCGGGAGCTCCCTGATGACCAGAATGAGGCCCATCACATAGTTCGACGCTCGAAAGCCTACAAGGTTCATGAAGGAGAACTCTACAAGAAAAGTACTACTGGAGTTCTTCAAAGATGTATCTCCGAAGATGAGGGGCGGCAACTCTTGGCCAAAATACATGCTGGTCTCGGTGGCCATCACGCTGCATCTCAGGCCCTCATAAGTAAGGCCTTCCGTACAGGTTTCTTTTGACCTACAGCCCGAGCAGACGCATAGGCTCTTGTACATCGTTGTGTCGGATGCCAGCTGTTCGCCAATCAAAGTCACATGCTGCCCACCACCTTAAAAGCAATCCCCATTACTTGGCCTTTTGTGGTCTGGGGGCTAGATATGGTCGGACCCCTCAAAGGGGGAAGACGCAAGAAGAAATATTTGCTGGTTATGGTGGATAAATAGAGGCCAAACTAGTAAAAACAGCTGAGGCCGGACCGGTGATTGACTTTATATCCGGCGTTGTACACCGTTATGGTGTCCCTCACAGTACCATTACTGACAATAGCTCTAAATTCACAGCCGATGAGGTGAAAACTTGGTGTGCTAACTTGGGCATCAAGCTCCACTATGCCTCCGTGTATCACCCTCAAACAAGCGGTCGGGTCGAACGGGCTAATGGCCTGATAATGAGCAGCATCAAACCCAGACTAGTGCGCTCCCTAAAGAAGTCGGATAAACACTGGGTCGAGGAACTCGATTCCGTACTCTGGGGGCTGCGAACCACGCCCAACCACACGACCGGATACACACCATTCTTCATGGTGTACGACGCAGAGGCTGTCTTGCCCTGCGACATTATTCATGACTCACCTCGAGTGCGCATGTATGAAGAGAGAGAAGCCGAGCTCGATTGGTAGGATGATCTAGATGGCTTGGAGGAGGAGCGTGATGTCGCGAAGGCCCGTTCCGCATTCTATCAACAACAAGCTCAAAGATACCAAAGCAGAGAAGTGCGGGCAAAGACTTATAACATCGGTGAGCTCGCCTTACGCCTCCCAGAGAAGAAGAAGGACAAACTCAAACCAAAATGGTAGGGTCCCTTTATTATCGATGAAGTTCTCACTTGAGGAGCCAACCGCCTTCGCAATGCATCGGACAATCGCCTCGAGCCGAACCCTTGGCACGCTGCCCGGCTCCAAAGATTCTACGCATAAATCCGGTCATGCTTATTATTAGTTCTATTTTCCTACTTCTCAATTTTTTCCTTCTTTTTATATACGTTTCCCATGGTGTGTTCGGTTCAGCCGAACACCTGATGGGTGCACCCTTAAATGTACACACCCCACCATGACTGGGGGCTTGTATAAAGATTATTATTATCCCAAGCCTGGAGATCACAATATATGTGTCGTTTGCGGATATACATCCTTTTTGCCATTATATGCACCTCTATGACTTAAGTTTTTGCCAAGCTGGATTGCCTTGCTCCTGTGTATTTGCCCTATGTTACCGATTGTTCGGCTAGGGCATAAAGGGAGCACCTCTGCGATTGTTACAACTGGGTTATCCGGACTTGTACCTCAGACGGGTGAAGCCAAAAGCTAGTGTTCTTAAGGGAATAATTGGTCAGCACTAAAACGACAGATTGCTGCCGTATTGCAGACATTTCAATCACTACAAGACAGTCCTTCCATATTGCGGACCACACACCCCGGCACGTGTAAACATAATAATGCCGACCCAAGGAAAGGAACCCTTAAAGGAACTATTTTCCCTGGAAGATGTTTCTTACATATGTAATATAACATATCATCCGAACTCAAATTTTTTGTCTGTTCGAGCACAATGACTGGGTTGCCTGGTTTCTGGATAGATACTTACTTTCATCTTAAGTATCCGAAAACACTCCAACATTTTGGTTTGGAGGTTAAAGTCGAAGGCCTGCGATGACAAATTCATTTCCCTGTTCGGATCTAATTAAAAGTTGATCATACATGAACATTGATATATTAAGTCAAAAGCCTATTCTTCCGCAATTCTGTTTATAAGGCTGTCTAATTTACAGTCTTCCTGTGAATTTTTCGCCATGATCATTACTTGATCATAGACCAAATTTACAGGGATTTCCTTCCCACCTCGTCCCTTTGGTCCTACCCGGGACATATGATTCGGGTCCAGTTTTGTGAATCGTGTTTTCACCATGGCCCAAGCTTCTCGTGCGCCTTCACGGCAGACGGACATCTTCCATAGCTCGAACCGGCACCGGGCACATTTGAATAGGTTTGCCAGGCCCTCCATACTTTCTAGCGGGGTATCAAATGGCCATAAAGCCTTCACCATACTCCTCATGGCCTTTCGGGCCCAAGCATGCACGACGGGCAACTCCTTTAGCACGTCGCCTTGAAAAGTGGATACTTCCTCCTCTGGCCGACCAGTTAATATACCTGCAACATGAGCACCTAGGGATTAAACATGAGAACCTATGGCGATTCGGAATAAGAGGAGAGGACATACCGAATATGTTGCCCTTCAGCTTTTCATTCTCATTCTGAACGGCCGATAACTGAGCCTTTAAGCTCTCTATCTCTTTGGATTGTTTGTCCTTTTCCTCCTCAAGTTTTCCTTCCCTAGATGTGCCCTCTGCGATCTCTTTCAATTTCGCTAGCTCGGCGGTGACCGCATTCAACTGCGTCTGGCTTGTGCTAGCTCCTGGGCTAGCATGGTGTTCTTTTCTTTCAAAACCTGCATACATTATCGATCCTGAAATCGGTCTGCTTTACCGTTTTAAGTCTTGGGGGCTATTGGCATATGACTATACAAATTGCATCAAAATTTGACCTATATATACTTCGAGAACAGCTGAATGACTCTAGCAAATCTATCTCGAGCGGCCCAGAAATAAGCATCCAGCAAACTCAGTGCGACAAACTCCTGTCCGGAAAAAGCTGGAGCATGCATAGCCTCCTGTAATCGACGGTGATTGATCACGCTCTCCACTTCGGAATTCGTGACTAATACGTCATCCAAATCCTCTTGAGGAGGCGGAACAGGCATTGCGTTGGCTCGCGTCCTAGTTGACGAATCATGCACCGGATTAGCAGACATTTGGCTAATCGGGTGTTTTCCCACCGTCTGTCGTGTACTTCTCCTGATGTCAATGATAAAAAGGGAGACTTTCAATAATCCGGACTCATGCCTAGGCATGTATTGAGGCATACGTACCTCTTGGAAGCCTGTGAATTCTCTGTAGTGCTCCCGGTCCCTTTTGTTTCGAACGACGACCTTGTGTAGAGGCCGCCCTTGTGGAGGTACAGCCCCGAGAGCGTCGATCCTGTTAAAATTTGGGTCAGTACATCGGGTAAGGATGCAGATAAGGATCTTCTTTTAAGAAGCCTTCGGATACTCACGATGTAGAAGGGATAGAGGCGAGGGTAGTCGGCGGTCATAGCCACTTCCGAGCCGTCAAGGCTCGCCTGATAAAATACCCGTCATCAAACTCTATATATACGCCCGGGTCCTTGCAAAAGCTAGGGTCCACCTCACGATTGTGATTCTCTGGCTGGGGAGCGGGACAGTGGACGTCCTCAGTCATCTTCCTCCATGACTGTTGGGAGCGATAAAGGGTAAATTGGATTAGTGTCTGTAAACGCAATAAAATAAGTGTAGATGATCGAAATCTTACCCATTCGACAGGAGTGTTCATGGAATAACCCTCCCGACAGTTTAAACGGAGAAAATCTTCTTTTCCGCCCTTATACAGCTCGGCCAACATTGTGGCCAGTTCGGCTGGGGGTATCTGGACCCTTCCATTTGTAGCGGGATGCGTCCTCTTATCCTTGTAACACCATAAAGGAGTTACCCTGGATTGGAGAGGCCGAATGCGCCACTTTATTGCAATCGCCATGACTTCGACTATCGAGAGTTCGGAATGGGCGAGCAGCCTGACCTTGCTGACCAACCTCTTTAGCTCCACACTGTCCTCTTCCTTGGGACTTCGGGGACGCGAGTTGAGGCGATTCTTTAAAGGGGCGCTGGAAAATTCAGGAAGGCCGCGCCGGACTGGGTCCGGCAGTGAGACGTCGTCCATGTAGAACCATTCCGAAGACCACTATGGGTATACCTCTTTGGGAGTTCCAATGAGGTATCTGGATCCGGCTATGCGCAATACTTCGGCGCCGTCCATTTCAAATATGGAGCCTCCTTGATGGCGGGCGACAAGGCAAAATAATTTCCTCCATAGTTCAAAATGGGCCTCGATGACTAGGAATAGTTCGCGGAGGGCAACAAAACCTGAGATGTGCAGAATCGAACTGGGGGTGAGGTTGTGTAGTTGGATGCCGTAAAATTCCAATAACCCCTGGAGGAAGGGATGGATCGGGAATCCCAGGCCCCGGAACAGAAATGGCATGAAGCACACCCTCTCCTCCTTATTGGGGTTGGGGAAGTTTTCAGCCATCGCATCATGGCCGGTTGAATACAAGCCCGCTCGAACGGAGACCAGATCCGCAAGGGGGAGGTAGCCCTGCGTTTGGAGTCGGCTCAGTTGAAGATGAGGCACAGAGCAGCTTTGCCAATCACCCTCCTGGGGGCCATGGGGGCGCGAAGAGGAGCCTGGAGCACTGTCCATGTCGGAAGATTTTGTTTGTGGCTAACCTTGGCGGTTTTCCCTCTGCGCGATGTGAGATGGCATTTGGGGATCTAAGTCTCCTTATATAGATGTCATTCGAGCATGGTGAGGGGCCTATTTGCAAAAGATCGCGGACCGTTCGCATTCATTCGATGCACAGAAATCGAGGCGACCATAGAAAGGAATCATAAAGGCGGCACCTCGAGGTAAGAGTTAGACTGTTGTCAATCCTAAGTATAATAAAGAACCTGCCTTGCAAAACCGAAGACATAAGCCGTATACTACATCATCATTGAAGGCAAGTTCGCGGGCTACTGAGGGAGTCCTGGACTAAGGGGTCCTCGGGAGTCCGACCCATGTGTTGTAAGCTGGACTGATGGGCCGTGAGGATACAAGATAGAAGGCCTTCCCCCGTGTCCGGATGGGATTCTCCATTGCGTGGATGGCAAGCTTGGCGTCCAGATGTGTAGATTCCTTTTTCTGTAAACTGACTCTGTACAACCTTAGCCCCGCTGGTGTATATATAAGCCGGAGGGTTTAGTCCATAGAGGCTATCACAAATCATATAGTCTAGACATCTAGGGTTTAGCCATTACGATCTCGAGGTAGATCAACTCTTGTAACCCCTATACTCATCAAAGTCAATCAAGCAGGAAGTAGAGTATTACATCCATTAAGAGGGCCCGAACCTGGGTAAACATTGTGTCCCCCATCTCCTGTTACCTTCGATCCTCAGATGCACAGTTCGGGACCCCCTACCCGAGATCGGCCAGTTTTGACACCGACATATACTATCTCGGATTATGTTGGTATATAGCCAAGAGTCAGGGCTCATCAGTGCTTACTTGTTAATTATAGATCATTGTTTTCCCAACAATATTTCATCTACATACCACAAAGGTCTGCATGAATTTTCCAACCTATATAGTTCAGCTACATGTTCGACCATAGTCTCTATATCTCATGTAGAGGCTTTCATATCTGTCGCAGTAAGAAATTCTAGAATTACTTCGAGTGTTTCTTTTCTTTGAGCTGATTATGAAGATTATGCAATCTTGTCGAGTTGCACTGTCCTCCCACTCACTCTTTTGTAGCAAACATTTTCTTCAAAACTTCCACACTCTGTGGCAAAACACTTTGCCTCAGCGTAGTGATAAAGGAATACCCAACTATTTGGGATAACCTACAAAGTAGCACTTATTTCAATAAATTTGATGGCGCCCCTTTTCAGTGTAAAAGTCGCAGTCTCTAAAGCATCACTTTTAAAGTATATTGGTGATGCCTACTACACAACCTTCTTCTTGTACACGTTGTTGGGCCTCCAAGTGCAGAGGTTTGTAGGATAGTAGCAAATTTCCCTCAAGTGGATGACCTAAGGTTTATCAATCCTTGGGATGCGTAGGATGAAGATGGTCTCTCTCAAACAACCTTGCAACCAAATAACAAAGAGTCTCTTGTGTCCCCAACACACCCGATACAATGGTAAATTGTATAGGTGCACTAGTTTAGCGAAGAGATGGTGATACAAGTGCAATATGGATGGTAGATATGAGTATTTGTAATCTAAAAATATAAAACAGCAAGGTAACAAGTGGTAAAAGTGAGCATAAATGGTATTGCAATGCTAGTAAACAAGGCCTAGGGTTCTTAATTGTACTAGTGCAAGTTCTCTCAACAATAATAACATAATTAGATCATATAACAATCCCTCAACATGCAAAAAAGAGTCACTCCAAAGTCACTAATAGCGGAGAGCAAACGAAGAGATTATGGTAGGGTACGAAACCACCTCAAAGTTATCCTTCCTGATCGATCTATTCAAGAGTCCGTAGTAAAATAACACGAAGCTATTCTTTCCGTTCGATCTATCATAGAGTTTGTACTAGAATAACACCTTAAGACACAAATAAACCAAAACCCTAATGTCACCTAGATACTCCAATGTCACCTCAAGTATCTGTGGGTATGATTATACGATATGCATCACACAATCTCAGATTCATCTATTCAACCAACACAAAGTACTTCAAAGAGTGCCCCAAAGTTTCTACCGGAGAGTCAAGATGAAAACGCATGCCAACCCCTATTTATAAGTTCACTGAACCCGCAAGTTGATCACCAAAATATACATCAAGTAGATCACGTGAATATCCCATTGTCACCACAGATAAGCATGACAAGACATACATCAAGTGTTCTCAAATCCTTAAAGACTCAATCAGATAAGATAACTTCAAAGGGAAAACTCAATTCATCACAAGAGAGTAGAGGGGGAGAAATATCATAAGATCCAACTATAATAGCAAAGCTCGCGATACATCAAGATCGTATCACCTCAAGAACACGAGAGAGAGAGAGAGAGAGAGAGAGAGAGAGAGAGAGATCAAACACATAGCTACTAGTACATACCCTCAGCCCCGAGGGCGAACTACTCCCTCCTCGTCATGGAGAGCGCCAGGATGATGAAGATGGCCACCGGTGATGGATTCGCCCTTCGGCAGGGTGCCGGAACAGGGTCCCGATTGGTTTTTGGTGGCTATAGAGGCTTGCGGCAGCGGAACTCCCGATCTATTGTGCTCCCCCATATTTTTAGGGTATATGGACATATATAGGCGAAACAAGTCGGTCAGGGGAGACACGAGGGGCCCACGAGGGTGGGGGGCACGCCTAGGGGGTAGGGCGCGCCTCCCTGCCTCGTGGCCACCTCAAAACTTCCCTGACGTCTACTCCAAGTCTCCTGGATTGCTTCCGTTCCAAAAATAACTCTCCCGAAGGTTTCACTCCGTTTGATATTCCTTTTCTTCGAAACACTGAAATAGGCAAGAAAACAACAATTTGGGCTAGGCCTCCGATTAGTAGGTTAGTCCTAAAAATGATATAGAAGTGTAGACTAAAGCCCATAAACATCCAAAACGGGTAATATAATAGCATGGAATAATAAAAAAATATAGATATATTGGAGACGTATCAAGCATCCCCAAGCTTAATTCCTGCTCGTCCTCGAGTAGGTAAATGATAAAAACAGAATTTTTTATGTGGAATGCTACCTAGCATATTTCTCAATGTAATGTTCTTTATTGTGGCATGAATGTTCAGATCCAAATGATTCAAAACAAAAGTTCATATTGACATAAGAAATAGTAATACTTCAAGCATACTAACAAAGCAATCATGTCTTCTCAAAATATCATGGCTAAAGAAGGTTCATCCCTACAAAATCATATAGTTAGGCTATGTTTCATTTTCATCACACAAAATACTCCCATCAAGAACAACCCAGGTTTCAGCCAAGCAATTTGTTCATACTTTTTAACGCGCTTCAACTTTTTTCAACTCTCACGCAATACATGAGCGTGAGCCATGGATATAGTACTATGGGTGGAATATAATACGATGATGGAGGTTGTGTGGAGAAGACAAAAAAGGATAAAGTCTCACATTGACGATGCTAATCAACGGGCTATGGATATTCCCATCAATTGATGTCAACATGAGGAGTAGGGATTGCCATGCAACGGATGCATTAGAGCTATAAATGTATGAAAGCTCAACAAAAGAAACTAAGTGGGTGTGCATCCAACTTGCTTTCTCATGAAGACCTAGGGCATTTTGAGGAAGCCCATCGTTGGATTATACAAGCCAAATTCTATAATGAAAAATTCCCACTAGTATATGAAAGTTAGAACATAAGAGACTCTCTATATGAAGAACATGGTGCTACTTTGAAGCACAAGTGTGGAAAAGGATAGTAACATTGTCCCCCTTTTTTATTTTTGGGCCTTTCTCTCTTTTTTGCCTTTCTTTTTTTCCTTTTTTTATTTGTCCTTTCTTTTTATTGGCCTTTCCTTTTTTTATAAGGGACAATGCTCTAATAATGATGATCATCACACTTCTATTTATTTACAACTCATGAATTACAACTCGAAACTAGAACAAGATATGACACTATATGAATGCCTCCGGCGGTGTACCGGGATGGGCAATGAATCAAGAGTGACATGTATGAAAAATGATGCATGGTGGCTTTGCCACAAATACGATGTCAACTACATGATCATGCAAGGCAATATGACAATGATGATGCGTGTCATGATAAACAAAACGGTGGAAAGTTGCATGGCAATATATCTCGGAATGGCTATGGGAATGCCATAATAGGTAGGTATGGTGGCTGTTTTGAGGAAGATATATGGAGGTTTATGTGTGATAGAGCGTATCGTATCACGGGGTTTGGATGCACCGGTGAAGTTTGCACCAACTCTCAAGGTGAGAAAGGGCAATGCACGGTATCGAAGAGGCTAGCAATGATGGAAATGTAAACGTGCGTATAATCCATGGACTCACATTAGTCATAAAGAACTCATATACTTATTGCAAAAGTTTTATTAGCCCTCGAAACAAAGTACTACTACGCATGCCCCTAGGGTGGAGGTTGGTAGGAGTTAACCATCGCGCGCCCCCGACCTCCACACATAAGGAAGGCACTCAAAAGAGCATCCCATGCAATATATTTGTTACACAACTTTTACTATACGTGCATGCTACGGGACTTGCCAACTTCAACACAAGTATTTCTCAAATTCATAATTACCCAACTAGCATGAATCTAACATTACCACCTTTATATCTCAAAACAATTATCAAGCATCAAATTGATCATAGCATCCAATTCACTTTCTATGATAGTTTTTATTATACCCAACTTGGATGCCCATCATTCTAGGACCAATTTTATAACCATAGCAAATACCATGCTATTCTAAAAGAGTCTCAAAATAATATAAGTGAAGCATGAGTGATCAACAATTTCTACAAAATAAAACCACCGCCGTACTCTAAAAGATATAAGTGAAGCACATAGAGCAAAAACTATCTAGCTCAAAAGATATAAGTGAAGAACACAGAGTATTCTAATAAATTCCGAATCATGTGTGTGTCTCCAAAAAGGTGTGTACAGCAAGGATTATTGTGGTAAACTAAAAGGCAAAGACTCATATCATACAAGACGCTCCAAGCAGAACACATATCATGTGGCGAATAAAAATATAGCTCCAAGTAAAGTTACCGATAGACGAAGACGAAAGAGGGGATGCCATCCGGGGCATCCCCAAGATTAGGCTCTTGGTTGTCCTTGAATATTGCCTTTGAGTGCCTTGGGCATCCCCAAGCTTAGGCTCTTGCCACTCCATATTCCATAGTCCATCGAATCTTTACCCAAAACTTGAAAACTTCACAACACAAAACTCAACAGAAAACTCGTAAGCTCCGTTAGTATAAGAAAATAAATCACCACTTAGATACCGTTACGAACTCATTCTAAATTCATATTGGTGTAATATATACTGTATTGCAACTTTTCTATGGTTCATACCCTCCGATACTACTCATAGATTCATCAAAATAAGCAAACAACACATAGAAAACAGAATCTGTCCAAAACAGAACAGTCTGTAGTAATCTGTATCAAACGTATACTTCTGGAACTCCAAAACTCCTACAAAATTAGGAAAACCTGAGCTATTTGTGTACCAATACATATCAAAAATAATCATATCAAAATGAAGTTTCTGTGAATTATCAAAACTAATTTACTCGCTGCAAAAGTTTCTGATTTTCAGCAGGATCAACACAACTATCACCATAAGCTATCCTAAAGGTCTTACTTGGCACTTTATTGGAACAAAAGCTATAAAACATAGTTACTACAGTAGAATAATCATGTGAACACACAAAAACTGTAAGGGTAAATATTGGGTTGTCTACCAACAAGCGCTTTTCTTTAATGCCTTTCTAGCTAGGCATGATGATTTCAATGATGCTCACATAAAAGATAAGAATTGAAACATAAAGAGAGCATCATGAAGAATATTACTAGCACATTTAAGTCTAACCCACTTCCTATGCATAGGGATTTTGTGATAAAACAACTTATGGGAACAATAATCAACAAGCATAGGAAGGCAAAACAAGCATATCTTCAAGATTTTAAGCACACAGAGATGAAACTTGATATTATTGCAATTCCTACAAGCATATGTTCCTCCCTCATAATAATTTTCAGTAGCATCATGAATGAATTCAACAATATAACCATCACATAAAGCATTCTTTTCATGATGCACAAGCATAGAATTTTTATTACTCTCCGCATAAGCAAAATTCTTCTCATTCGGAATAGTGGGAGTATCATAAGAGACTCGAATACTATAAATTGTTTCCATATTAAAAGAGTAATGTTCAGAAAAAGGGTAATCATAATCATGACAAGTTTTATAAATATAATCATCACTACTTTTTGTAGCATAAGTTTCATCACAATAATCATCATAAGTAGCAACTTTGTTCTCATCATAATCAGTTGAAACCTCTTCCAAAATAGTGGATTCATCACTAAATAAAGTCAGGACCTCTCCAAATCCACATTCATAATTATCACAATAAGATTCAACATTTTCCAAAATAGTGGGATCATTACTTCCTAAAGTTGACACTCTTCCAAACCCACTTTCATCAATATAATCATCATAAGTAGGAGGCATGCTATCATCATAACAACTTTGTATATCAAAACTTGGGAGGCTAAAAATATCATCTTCATTAAACATAGCATCCCCAAGCTTGGGAAAAACACTAATAACAACAAATATATTCTCAAACATGTCATTCTCATCAAACATAGCATCCCCAAGCTTGGGCCTTTTCATATCATAAGCATAATCACTCTCATCATTAATAGTATGGATATCACTAATAGTATAGCAATTATCATCATCAAAATGAGTAATAGGAGCAACATCATTTGAGAGGGATACCTTTCTACCTTTGCTTCTCCGCCTTTTCTTTTTCTTCTTCACATCCTGTGTGGGTTCAACCTCTTCTTTGAGCTCCTTATTAATGAGATTGGTTGAATAGAAAGCTCCTCCTCGTTACCTGATTCATCATAAGAAATAATAGGAGGATATTGGGAAGTCTCTTCCCTTTCATTAGTATTATCTTCATCTTCTATTTGCTTTCTTTTCTATGTAATTGGCAATATAAGGATTTTTAATGCAATTCACTGCACAATACATATAAATTTCCTCTAGATCAATATCAAGAAATTTCTTAAGGTTAAATTCTGGAATATGCTTAGTTTAACGTTTAATTTCTTCATAACCCAAAAGCAAACTAAGTTCATTGTGATGTGCAAGGGAAATCAAGTCATCACAATTTTTGGACACGATTCAATTATGAAACAATTTGCATCGGAGATTTAAACGGCCATGTTCATTGCAAAGTTCACAAGTACGGTAAAGAAATTTTAAATTTTCAGCACTCACATCTAGCCTCTCTTGCAACCATTTAGTTTCTAAATACTTATGCCTCTTGCAAAATATATCTTCCCTATTTGGTGTGTGTGACGCCCTCGATTCAATCATACACTAATCATGCATGCAATGTGTACGATCAAGATCAAGGACTCATGGGAAGATATCACAACACAACTCTAAAACATAAATAAGTCATACAAGCATCATAATACAAGCCAGGGGCCTCGAGGGCTCGAATACAAGTGCTCGATCATAGACGAGTCAGCGGAAGCAACAATATCTGAGTACAGACATAAGTTAAACAAGTTGCCTTAAGAAGGCTAGCACAAACTGGGATACAGATCGAAAGAGGCGTAGGCCTCCTGCCTGGGATCCTTCTAACTACTCCTGGTCGTCGTCAGCGGGCTGCACGTAGTAGTAGGCACCTCCGGTGTAGTAGGAGTCGTCGTCGACGGTGGCGTCTGGCTCCTGGACTCCAGCATCTGGTTGCGACAACCAGAAAGAAAGAAAGGGGGAAAAAGGGGGGAGAAAGCAACCGTGAGTACTCATCCAAAGTACTCGCAAGCAAGGAGCTACACTACATATGCATGGGTATATGTGTAAAGGGCCATATCAGTGGACTGAACTGTAGAATGCCAGAATAAAAGGGGGGATAGCTAATCCTGTCGAAGACTACGCTTCTGGCAGCCTCCGTCTTGCAGCATGTAGAAGAGAGTAGACTGAAGTCCTCCAAGTAGCATCTCCAGTAGCATCGCATAGCATAAACCTACCCGGCGATCCTCTCCTCGTCGCCCTATAGAAAAGCGATCACCGGGTTGTATCTGGCACTTGGAAGGGTGTGTTTTATTAAGTATCCGGTTCTAGTTGTCATAAGGGCAAGGTACAACTCCAAGTCGTCCTGTTACCGAAGATCACGGCTATTCGAATAGATTAACTTCCCTGCAGGGGTGCACCAACCTACCCAGCACGCTTGATCCCATTTGGCCGGACACACTTTCCTGGGTCATGCCCGGCCACGGAAGATCAACACGTCGCAGCCCCACCTAGGCTCAACGGAGAGGCCAGCACGCCGGTCTAAACCTAAGCGCGCAGGGGTCTAGGCCCATCGCCATGAGCACACCTGCACGTTGCGTACGCGGCCGGTGAGCAAACCTAGCAACCTCCATTACAAAGGAAGTTGCGTTAATGCAGTCCAACCCGGCGCGCGCCGCTCAGTCGCTGACGTCACGAAGTGCTTCGGCTGATACCACGACGTTGGGATACCCGTAACTACTCCCGCGTAGATGGTTAGTGCGCATAGGCTCATAGCCAACTCAGATCAAATACCAAGATCTTGTTAAGCGTGTTAAATATCCGCGAACGCCGAACAGGGCCAGGCCCACCTGTCTCCTAGGTGGTCTCAACCTGCCCTGCCGCTCCGCCACAAAGTAACAGTCGGGGGCCGTCGGGAACCCAGGCCCACCTCTACCGGGATGGAGCCACCTGCCCCTTCAGCCCCCATCTCCGAACAGTATCACAGGTAATGTAACTGTGTAAAGTATATCGTATATGCCCGTGATCACCTCCCGAAGTGATCACGGCCCAGTAGTATAGCATGGCAGACGGACAAGAGTGTAGGGCCACTGATGGAACACTAGCATCCTATACTAAGCAGTAGGATAGCAGGTAATGGTAGCAACAGTAGTAGCAAGGACAGGCTATGCATCAGGATAGGAATATCGGAAAGCAGTAACATGCTACACTACTCTAATGCAAGCAGTATAGAGTAGAATAGGCGATATCTGGTGATCAAGGGGGGGGGGCTTGCCTGGTTGCTCTGGCAAGAGAGAGGGGTCGTCGGTGACGTAGTCAACCACAGGGGCATCAGCATCGGTCTCGGAGTCTACCGGAAAGGAGTAACGGAGGGGGAACACAATAAATAACGGAGCAATCAAATGTAACACAAAGCAAGACGCGGCAATACGTTGTGCTAGGGGTGACCTAACGCAGGGATGGGCGATACCGGTGAAGGGGGAAACATCCGGGAAAATATCCCCGGTGTTTCGTGTTTTCGGGCAGAGGAGCCGGAGGGGGAAAGTTGCGAGTTTGATATGTTAGGGGTGCGTGGCGGACGAACGGACTGCGTATCCGGATTCGTCTCGTCGTTTTGAGCAACTTTCATGTACAAAGTTTTTTCATCGGAGCTACGGTTTATTTTCTATTAATTTTAAAAGATTTAAATCATTTTCAGGATTTATTTAATTATTTATCTCAAACATTATCCAGAATAGTAAAAGATGACGTCAGCATGACAACATGCTGACGTCAGCAGTCAACTGCGCAGTTGACTGAGTCAACTACGTGTGGGTCCTGCATGTCATACACTTTTTAGTTTAAGTAGGTTTTAGCTGATTGATTACTGCTTAATTAAATTAACTAGTTGATTAGATTAATTTAAACATGATTAATTAACTTAAGTATTTTACTAATTAATTAATTAACTAATTAATGTTTTTATTAATTACATTTTCATTTCTTTTTAATTTTCGTTTTTTTAACAAGGGCATGGGGCCCCGGTGTCATAGACCCTAGTGGCCTAGCGGGCGACGGGTGCGGGCGTGCGTGCCCGAGGCCACCAGGGGCGGGGAGCACTCGGGCGCCCAGGAGGGCGCGCGCCGGCGGCCATGGCGCGGCCGGTCGGAGCCGCG
>NC_041387.1:189902888-189903422 GCF_002162155.2 Triticum dicoccoides | reverse complement strand
AGGACGGCGCAGGGAAGCACGGGAGCACGGCCAGGCAGCCTCCGCAACAGGGAGCGGCGGCCACGTTCGACGACGGAGACGAGGGGGGGGGGTTGGCGAGGGGCTCACATCGGAGCCTAGGGCACGTGGCAATGGTGCTCGAGGTGGGGGACGGGGACGGCGACGTCGTAGGCGAGGAGGCAGTCCGGTGGGGAGGCGTGGTCGAGGCGGCGGGGTGACTTCGGGGCGAGGTGGCGGGGCGCCGGCTCGGGTCTGGGTGACGCAACGAGGCGGCGAGCTTCAGGAGGAGGGCGAGGCGTCCGTCAGGGTCGAACGGCGGTGGCATCGGGGTCGACGATGAGGCGAGGCCGCGGCGCCAGGCGGGCGTCGCATGAGGAAGTGGAGGGGCGAGGAGGACGACGGCGAGGCAGCGCCGGGCAATGGCTGCGGGGAGGGGCTCCGTGGAGGAGGGAGACGGGCGACGGCATCGAGCGATGGGGGCGCCGGCTCGGCGGGGCTGGAGGCGCGGTGGCGCGGCGATGGGCGGCGTCGGGA
>NC_041387.1:189823372-189902573 GCF_002162155.2 Triticum dicoccoides | reverse complement strand
GATATTTCGGGGCGTGGGAGGGGATAAGGGAGGACGGGGTGGGTTGGGCCTGGTGTAGTGGCCAACTTGGCCAGAGAGGGGGGGGGGGGCTGGGCCGGCCGGTCGCCAGGAGGGCCGAGAGGCCGGTGAGCTGGGCCGAAGCCCAGAGGGGCAGGGGGGTTTTCTTTCTCCTTTTTCTTTCTTTTGTTTTCTATTTGTTCTTTTCTTTTTATTTATTCTTTCATGTTTTACTTTAGTCACCTTTTATTTTAGTTTCTGTAAAATATATACATAGCATCTAATTTAGTATCTCAGTTTAGTCCACCGTCACAAAATGTCTAGTCCCCAATTAATTTAGTTTGATAATTTACTAATTAGTAAAGGCATTTAATTATTAGTTTTTATTACTGTTTTATTTATTTCAGTGCCATTAAATACTTTATAAAAATGTGGATTCTCCACCAGAATTATTTATGCAATATTTGGCACATATAGAACATTTTAGTTTTAATGTTTGAAAACTTTTATTGTTTGCCTTGATTTTGAATTTTTGAATTCAGACGGGATTGAATCATCGTGATGTTTACAACAGTAAGAGTGGTGACGTGGCATCATTAGCAGAGTTTTACTGTATCCTAATTATCCGGGCGTCACAGTGTGTACCTGGAAACTCTTTGTACTCCACAAAAGTTGACATGCTTATAAGAGACATTTTCATCATGACTAGTGCAATAATCATTAGTACCATGGATATTCAAAGAGTTCATGCTAACAACATTGCAATCATACTCATTATTCAGAGATTTACTGCCAAACATTTTATAGACTTCTTCTTCTAGCACTTGAGCACAATTTTCCTTTGCATCATTCAGATGAAGCGTATGAGGCAAAGTCAATTCCATTTTTTTGTAGTTTTCTTTTATAGAATAGACTAGTGATAAAACAAGAAACAAAAAGATTTGATTGCAAGATCTAAAGATATACCTTCAAGCACTCACCTCCCCAGCAATGGCACCAGAAAAGATCTTGATGTCTACTACACAACCTTCTCCTTATAGACGTTGTTGGGCCTCCAAGTGCAGAGGTTTGTAGGACAGTAGAAAATTTCCCTCAAGTGGATGACCTAAGGTTTATCAATCCGTGGGAGGCGTAGGATGAAGATGGTCTCTCTCAAACAACCCTGCAACCAAATAACAAAGAGTCTCTTGTGTCCCCAACACACTCGATATAATGGTAAATTGTATAGGTGCACTAGTTCGGCAAAGAGTGGTGATACAAGTGCAATATGGATGGTAGATATGAGTATTTGTAATCTGAAAATATAAAAACATCAAGGTAACAAGTGGTAAAAGTGAGAATAAACGGTATTGCAATGCTAGGAAACAAGGCCTAGGGTTCATACTTTCACTAGTGCAAGTTCTCTCAACAATAATAACATAATTAGATCATATAACAATCCCTCAACATGCAACAAAGAGTCACTCCAAAGTCATTAATAGCGGAGAACAAACGAAGAGATTATGGTAGGGTACGAAACCACCTCAAAGTTATCCTTTCTGATCGATCTATTCAAGAGTCCGTAGTAAAATAACACGAAGCTATTTTTCCCGTTCGATCTATCATAGAGTTCGTACTAGAATAACACCTTAAGACACAAATCAACCAAAGCCCTAATGTCACCTAGATACTCCAATGTCACCTCAAGTATCTGTGGGTATGATTATATGATATGCATCACACAGTCTCAGATTCATCTATTCAACCAACACAAAGTACTTCAAACAGTGCCCAAAAGTATCTACCGGAGAGTCAAGATGAAAACGTGTGCCAACCCCTATGCATAAGTTCACTGAACCCGCAAGTTGATCACCAAAATATACATCAAGTAGATCACGTGAATATCCCATTGTCACCACAGATAAGCACGGCAAGACATACATCAAGTGTTCTCTAATCATTAAAGACTCAATCCGACAAGATAAATTCAAAGGGAAAACTCAATTCATCACAAGAGAGTAGAGGGGGAGAAACATCATAAGATCCAACTATAATAGCAAAGCTTGCGATACATCAAGATCGTATCACCTCAAGAACATGAGAGAGAGAGAGAGAGATCAAACACATAACTACTGGTGCATACCCTCAGCTCCGAGGGTGAACTACTCCCTCCTCATCATGGAGAGCGCCGGGATGATGAAGACGGCCACCGGTAATGGATCCCCCCTCCGGCAGGGTGCCGGAACAGGGTCCCGATTGGTTTTTGGTGGCTACAGAGGCTTGCAGCGGCGGAACTCCCGATCTATTGTGCTCCCCCATGTTTTTAGGGTATATGGACATATATAGGCGAAAGAAGTTGGTCAGGGGAGACACGAGGGGCCCAAGAGGGTGGGGGCGCGCCTAGGGGGTAGGGCGCGCCTCTCTACCTCGTCGCCACCTCGAAGCTTCCCTGACGTCTACTCCAAGTCACTTGGATTGCTTCCGTTCCAAAAATAACTCTCCCGAAGGTTTCATTCCATTTGGACTCCGTTTCATATTCCTTTTTCTTCGAAACACTAAAATAGGCAAGAAAACAACAATTTGGGCTGGGCCTCCGGTTAGTAGGTTAGTCCTAAAAATGATATAAGTGTAGAGTAAAGCCCATAAACATCCAAAACGGGTAATATAATAGCATGGAACAATAAAAAATTATAGATATGTTGGAGACGTGTCAATTGGCAAAATAATTATTGTCATCTTTGATCTCACCATGTCATACATAGATTGTTTGCATCTACTTAAAACACTCTACTCTTAGTAGTGTTCTAGGAGTTGCAAGCTATAAAATTCTTTTATAGCTTATCGGACATTCGCTAAATTTGTATCTCAAATATTCTTTTCTGCAATCCAATTGTAGAAACATAATTTTCTTGTTACAATAATTTCTACTTCATTCTGAAAACCTTTTGAAACACTTCAAATGATCAAAATTTATTTCTCAATTAGTAAATATAAATATCTACTTGAGTCATCTTGAAGATAGATAAATCCACTGCTTGCAACAACGCTTATTGGATTACATACATCAATATGCATATCTCCAATTATTTTGTTGCTCGTTCTTTATGGCCTGTGAATGGTACTTTAGTGTACTTCACTAATTGGACGAGACTTTCAAGTTTCAAATGATTCTCAATCAGATGACTTCAAAATTCATCACTATGAAATTTCTCCATGCTGGTTTCTCCAATGTGACTAAATGCAGTGCCACACAAATGTGGTATTCTTTTAGTCTTGCAACATTTAGCATCAGTGTTATGGATGTTCAGTTTTATTATCAATATTCATAATATAATACATCTTATTCACAATAAGAGTATACCTTTTTGTTCATCAGATCAAACAACTATTGTTTTGTCATGAACAACCTCCTTCATAACATCGAACAACTATTGTTCTGTCATGAACAACCTCCTTGCAACTTCTATGCAATGGGATAGAGTGTACAAGTACTCTAAAATGAATTATGATAATAAATACAGAGGAAATACTTTGATAAAAATACGATAACCTTTTACAATCCATCAAAATATTTTAACCTCATTATATGTTGGTCATTTAGGCCGTTCGGGGTTTCTTTGCAATGATTTACAATAATATGCAATCGAGTTGATATCCTTGTGATTAACCTTTTGACCACAACACTGAAGAATCAGTGATCAACAAATTAATCATATTTCCCAAGAACTACACTTTACTTGACCAACTACCTCTACATCTCATAACTTGTATGACATTCATAACTCGAGCCGGACATTCCGGTCTTTGAAGTTTGAGTTTATGATCAGATCAATATCCATGAATATTATTTGAGTTTTCTTTGATCTCTTATATGCATGATTATTTATAGCCTCATATTTCTTCTTCTAATATTTTGGTTTAGTTAGGCCAACTAGATGGATTTTTCTTGCCATGGGAAGAGGTGCTTTGTGATGGGTTTGATCTTGCGGTGTTCTTTCCTAGTGACATAAGGGGCAGCAAGGCACGCATGTATCGTTGCTATTAAGGATAAAAATATGGGGCCTATTCCTACATGAATAGATCGTGTCTACATCATGCCATCGTTCTTATTGCATTACTCCGTTTCTCCACGAACTTAATACACTAGATGCATGCTGGATAGCGGTCGATGTGTGGAGTAATAGTAGTAGATACAGGCAGGAGTCGGTCTACTAAGTTGGAAGTGATGCCTATATATTGATCATTGCCTTGGATATTGTCATAATTATTTGATCTTCTATCAATTGCCCAATAGTAATTTGTTTACCCAACGTGTGCTATTTCTCGAGAGAAGCCACTAGTGAAAGATACAGCCCCGGGTCTATTCTTTATCATATTTGCTTTCCGATCTATTATTTTCCACTATTATTTTCAAATCTATTATTCCAAAAACCCAAAAATACCTTGCTGCACTTTTTTACCACAAATTTATCTATCTTTTTACCGTGGAGGGATTGACAACCCCTCTTAAGCGTCGGGTTGCAAGTATTTGTTCTTTGCGTGCAGGTATTGTTTACATAGTATTGCTTGGTTCTCCTACTGGATTGATACCTTGGTTTCACAACTGTGGGAAATACCTACCGTAGCTATACTGCATCATCCCTTCCTCTTTGGGAAATACCGACGCAGTTTCAACCGACATCAAAAGGAATTTTTGGTGCCATTGCCGAGGAGACATCATCAACATCTATCAGGTTCCTAATCACAAATCTCATCTCCTTGCAATTTACATTATTTGCTATTTGCCACTCGTTTTCATCTCCCCCACTTCACAAAAAATTTCCTTTTTATTCGCCCCCTTTTTATTTCGGCGTTTTCTCGTCAGATCTATCTTTCCGTTTGCGTAGTTAACATGTCTCAAGAAAATACCAAATTGTGTGATTTTTCAATACCAATAATAATGATTTTATTAGCACTCCGATTTGTCCTCCCGCCACTGGTGCGGAATCTTGTGATATTAATGCCGCTTTGTTGAATCTTGTGACGAAAGATCAATTTTTCGGTACTCCTAATGAGGATGCCGCATCCCATCTAAACACATTCGTAGAATTGTGTGATATGCAAAAGAAAAAAAATATGTGGACAGTGATATTGTGAAGTTGAAATTATTTCCTTTCTCTTTGAGGGATCGTGCAAAAATTTAGTTTTTTTCTTTGCCTCGCAATAGTATTGATTCTTGGGATATGTGCAAAGATGCTTTTATTACTAAGTATTTTTCACCCGCGAAAATAATTTCCCTTACAATTCAAATCATGAATTTTAAGCAACTTGATCATGAGCATGTTGCACAATCTTGGGAAAGAATGAAATTGATGCTAAGAAATTGTCCTACTCATGGTTTAAATCTTTGGATGATTATACAAAAATTTATGCAGGATTGAATTTTGTTTCAAGAAATTTTTAGATCTGCCGCGCATGGTAATTTTATGGAGATTAATTTGGATGAAGCTACTAAATTTCTTGATAACATTATGGGAAATTATTCACAATGGCATACCAAAAGAGCACCTACTAGTAAAAAAGTTAATTCAGTTGAAGAAATTAGTACTTTGAGTGAAAAAGTTGACGCTCTTATTAAATTGATTGCTAGTAAAAGTGCTCCTATTGATCTTAATGATGTGCCTTTGTCTACTTTGATTGAGCAAAATAGTGATCCCGTAGATGTGAGTTTAGTCTCGCGAAACAAGTTTAGTAGCAATACTTATAGAGGTAATTTCAATCGTAGGCCTTTTCCTGGAAATTCCTCTAATAATTATGGTAATTCCTATGGTAATACTTCTTACAATAATAGTAGGAACCCCTCTGATATTGAGAATAATATTAAAGAATTTATCAATGCTCAAAAATTTTCAACACTATGATAGAAGAAAAGTTGAGTAAGATTGATGATATGTCTAGAAGCATTGATAGAATTCTCATGATGTAGAAAATCTCAAGATTAAATTTTTTCCACCTATGGTTGATATCAGTGAGTCCATTAAAGCTATATATGTTTCCACGGATGAAAGTTACAAAAGAACCGCTATGCTTAGAGCTAAAAGAGAATTTGCAGAAAGAGCGTTTTCTAGTGATAGCTTTTATAAAAATGATTAAGATCTTAAAATTATTAGTGTTTCTTCTATTGATTCCTTGTTTAGTAAGATTAAAATTGATGATAAAGGGCCTGAATAAGAGTCAGCTTTAGCTAAAGGGTGTCCCAATAATTCGGAGGGTGAAAAAATTGATGAAAAATTTGCTAAAAGTGGGTTTGGAGAGGTCAAAACTTTAACTAGTGATGTGCCACTATTTTGGATTAGAAAGACTTTAATTATGATAGTTGCTCTTTGATTGAATGCATTCTTTGTTGCAATCCATGACAAATTCACCTTATGCCTATGAACAAAATAAAGCTTTTACTAAACATATCATAGATGCTATGATGAAAGCTTTAGAAGAAAAGTTAGAACTAGTGATTTCAATCCCTAGAAATTTACGAGATGAATGGGAACCTACTATTAAAGTCAAGATAAAAAATTATGAGTGCTTTGCTTTATGTTATTTGAGTGTTAGTGTTTCCACAATTCTGAAATCTTTAAGTGATGTTCTTGGTCTTACCGATATTGAAGAATGTTCTCTTAGTCTACACTTGGAAGATTCTACTATTAAAAAACCTTTGGGAAGAATTAATGATGTTCTTATTCTTGCAAATAGTAATTATGTGCCCATAGATTTTACTGTTCTTTATATTGATTGCAATCCGTCTTGTCCTATTATATTTGGTAGACCGTTTTTACACAGTATTGTTGCCGTGATTGATATGAAGGGAATATTAAATTTCAGTTTTCACTAAGAAAGGGTATGTAACACTTCCCTAGAACAATAATTAAGCCACCATATGAATCAATCATGAGGGCATCTTATGGATCAAAAACTAAAGATGACAATACTTGAATCTATGCATTATGCCTAGCTAGGGGCGTAAAATGATAGCGCTTATTGGGAGGCAACCCAATGAATAAAATTTATTTTTGCCTTTTTCTTTCTGTTCTTTAGTGTTTGCACAATTATGCTACTGTTATGACTGTGTTTTTATGTTTTAAATAGTGTTTGTGCCAAGTAAAGCCTTTGGGATCATGTTTGGTATCACGGTAACTAAGCCTATCGGCCGATGAATTCATCTCCTTGCCTTTGACTGGGCATCCCTGATGTCCTACATGTTTTCGTAGGGTGCCGCCGATGTTCCTTGCACTCTCCTGCACTTCGTGGGCGGCAAGTTGGTCGATGTCGCCAAAGGCAGAATCATTCAACCGGGCCACCGCGTGTTCCATGGTAGTCCGATGCCACCCACCTTGTCTAGGGTTGAACTGGTTCGGGTGCTGCCAGGCTGCAACGAGTTGTTACCTCCGATTCGACCCACTGGGGCCGACGAAGATGATGTGATGACCCTCAGCGCCTGCATAAGCTGGCCCCTGCTTTGGCCGAAGAGCCAGATTCGTTTGGGGGCGGGGGACACCACCCCACAGACAAGACCGCCAGTCATGCCAGCGCCAAGCCATGGCAAGACCGCCGCAACGCTACCGGACATGCCGGACATCCCTATGGCACAAGATCCGGACATGCATATGGCATAGGATTCGGATGACGACGACAACAACGACGGTACATTTACCAACGTCGATAAGTACTTTGTCGAACATGGGTACAGTGACGAATTCTGTGGGCCTCCTTCTCAAGAACCAACCCTGAAAAAGACGACCGCGATCTAGCTAGTACGGTGGAGAAACCCAATTGCAACAGGCATCGTCTGGCGTTCAGTTCTTAGGAGACGCCTCCAGCTGCCGCCTTCAACGAGCCTCAGATAGCCGAGGTGCGAAATATTATTAGCCCCAACACGCTCAAGAAGGCGGTCTGTGAGCAGAACTCGATCCCATTACAGCAGATCAAGAAGAAGGGACGGAAATGAAAGACTAACAAGGGCGCCGGTGCGAGCCAGCCGGCACCGAGTATGATCCGTGCTCAGGACGGGCCATCTTCACCTAAGGATATCTCGAGGAGGGTGCATGTGGCGGGTAGGGCGATGCTACCGACAAATATGCTCAATGCTACAACCGGTGCTATGCGGAGTCTGCATGACAGTGTTCTTTCTTTGGAGAAGCGGCGTTTCTCCCAGAATGATGTGGCATACCAGGTTTTCGTGGCCACGGTGCCAGAGGGCGAGGGCTTTGTGGATAGCGCCATCGAGGGTACGATCGTCCTGCGGTTTGATGACATCTTAGCTATGTTTAACCTTCATCTGCTACACTACACCTTCGTTTGGCTATTTTCGCTGAGTATGGAGATGCTGATCATTAGAGACAAGACCCCGGACATCGGGATAGTCGACCCCTTCTACATGCGTGCCAAGATCTTGGGCAGCGCTGGGGACCGACAAGTCGCGAGTTCACACCTCGAAGGCGTCATTCTGGCAAACCCAGATAAGGATAACTTACTCGTGCCTTACTTTCCCGAGTAAGTCATCCCCTAACCGCCCCGTAACATATGATTTCTTAGATTTCGATCGTTCTTTTTTTTCTAACATTCTGTGTTCTGTGCAGTGACACACATTACACACTCATCCTCTTAAGCCCGAAATATTCCATGGCCACGTATTTTGACCTGGACCGTGACTCCAAGATAGACTACACAAATATCAAGAAAGTTCTTAATGATGCTCTCCCCGGCTACGCCACATCTGGAGGCACCTTTAAGAGCCCAGTTCGTAGGTACGGCGGGCACGTGGTCACCCACAATACGATGTTCCCCTATGTCAAGCAGCCGCCTGGCGGTCAGAAGGATGCCTACTATGCCCTCCATCACATGCGGGCGATCGTACGGGACCATAATCACCTTCTGCTACCAAATAATCTCAAAGATTGGGCCGCAAGCTTGGCGGCAATCCAGGACGCGGACATCCGACAAGAATTCTTTCGCATCCAGTCGGAGTTTGCAGAAATCATCCATCAAGATGTCCTTCGTACCTCAGGGCAGTTCTACCTCAGATATCAACCGTCCAACAGTGAGATAGACACAACGCTACAAATACAGGCTGATAACGCCCGCGACTTCATGACCATCACGAAAGACGACGGCTTCATCCACGCTCCGGTCCCATGAGTCGAGTCAAAAGTAGTGATGCTATGTGTAGTTCTGAAATATCGATTAGCTCATGTTGTAATTAAACTTTAATGAACTTGTATGTCTCTTTGGTTTGTACAGTCGTTGAACTTAGATGTAATCGATGCTATTTATTAGTAGGACCATGAATCGTGCTATTATTGTCTTGCTTTTCTCTTCCGATCCTTTTGTTGCATACTTATATATTGCTTATGTATTGTCTGTTGTTTGGCTTGTGCATAGAGATGCCGTCGTATGTCATGTACAAGGGTAAGGTTCCCAGAGTCTACGACGACTGGGAGGAGTGTCGGAGACAGGTTCACCGTTTCAGCGGTAACAGTTACAAAGGGTACACCACTAGGGTGGAGGCGAAATCTAGATACGTGCGCTATCTAGCGGGAGAGAGGAGGGAGCGTTGGAGGAACTGGATGAAGACCAGTTTCATCGCGATGATGCTCATCGTGATGACCGCAGCTCTCTTCTATGTGATGGTAGTTTAGATGATCGATATCGACTTGTAATGTGAAGACAAACTCGCTACTCGCGGTCTCGAGACTTGTAATGTTCTATCTTTGTTCGGTCTTTTGAATTCAGAGACTAATATGATGAATTGTATTCGGAGACTAATCTTCTATTGTATTCAATGAATCTGCTGTTGCTGTGTGGTGTTGTCTATATTCTGTCCAATAATATATTTTGTAACCTGTGCAAATATCAGAAAAGAAAAGAAAAATCCCTAATATTCATACTAATGGTGCACCGCTCAACACTCTAATGGCGCACTGTATAAAGGATACTAATGGCGCATCACCCCAAAGTGCGCCATTAGTATGCCAAAGCACATGGGTAAATATGCCCCCTGGGAGGCATACTAATGGCGCATGTTGGGCTATACTAATGGCGCACTGCGTGGTGCGCCATTATTATACCAGATACTAATGGCGCACCAGTGGTGCGCCATTAGTATACCAGATACTAATGGCGCATCAGTGGTGCACCATTAGTATTTAATACTAGTGGCATGGTGCTAGTGGCAGACCAGTAGTGTGCCATTAGTAGGCAAAACTGGTGCGCCACTAGCAGGCCTTTTCCTAGTAGTGTTATGCTTGACTTAATTTTTTTGAGCTATGGAATTGCTCTAGTGCTTCACTTATATATTTTTGAGCATGGTGTGCTTTAATATTTTTGAAGAAATGTTGTCATGCTTCACTTATATTTATTTGAGAGTTAGTAAATTTTTGAAGAAATCCTCTCATGCTTCACTTATACTATTTTGAGAGACGAAAAACTTCATGCTCATGTTCTTCACTTAAATTTGTTTGAGCTTATCAAAAGCAATTGCAACATATAAAATTAGTCCCAAAGTGATAGATATTCAAGAGGGATACAACAAAAACTTTCATGAAGATCATTGGATAAAATAAACTTGATTCTTTGTAATAGTTTTGAGATATGATGATAGTAATACGTGAGTCATGTTGGTGAGTAACTGTGCTTTAGTAAGAATATTGGTGTTAAGGTTTGTGATTCCCTATGCAAACACGAAAGTCAATAGTTGTGCACTGAAATTATATCCTACTATTAATGCATTATTCGGTGTTAGTTATGCTCAATGCTCGGTTATGTGAATTTTCGTTTCTTGGTTGGATGCTTCTCAATCTATTTCCTAGCCTCCACTTGTACTAAGTAGAGATACTACTTGTGCATCCAAAATCCTTAAACCCAGTTTTACCATATGAGTCCACCATACCTACCTACATGCGGTATTTCCGTGCCGTTCTAAGTAAATTTGTATGTGTCATCTCTAATTTTCAAAATGAATTTCCTTTTTGTGCGATCGTACCGATCATGAAGTGGCAGGGGGTGGCCAATATTTTCCATGCTAGATGTGTTATTCTCAAGATGAGTGTTTATTCACTTGTTGCATGAGAGTATGGCGGTAATAGTGATGCCCAGTACTGAAATGAAAAAGAAATTTACTTTATGTTGCCAAATAATAAATTCCTTGTAAAGTGTTGATATGGAAGGCACCCGTGGATACGGCTAGCCATGGATTGTGAAAGAATGGTGGAAAAAGTAATAAACTTTATTTTATGATTGGGAACCACCTATGATATATATAGCATGGAAAGTGTTGGGAATTACTCGGTCGTTTTCGTTGACGGGAAAAGTATGCCTCTCAAAAAATTTATCTCTCAATTTTTGCTTTGAGCTCTGGCACCTCTACAAATCCCCGATTCCCTCTGTGAAGGGCCTTTCTATTTACTTTATGCATTTTTTATTTTTATTTGAGTCTCCATCTTCTCTTATAAAGCACCAACTAGGGAGCACTATGATCATACTTGAGCATTGGATGTAGCTAATATGCGAGTGTGTTTCATGAATGGGTCAATGATTGAGCATGATGGGCTAGGGATAACTTTCTTTAGTGTTGATATTATGAAAGACATGATTGCTTGTTGATATGTTTGAGAATTCAAATCTTCATGTCAAAACTAGACTAATGCCTTGAACCATAAAAAAGTCCAAATGTCCATGCTATAAAAGAAAAGAATATGCGATGAACATGTTAGGCAGCATTCCACAACGAAAATTCTGTTTTTATCATTTACCTACTTGAGGACGGGCAAGAATTAAGCATGGGGATGCTGGTACGTCTCCAACGGATCTATAATTTTTTATTGTTCGATGCTATTATATTATAATTCTTGGATGTTTTATATTCAATTTATAAGAAATTTATATCATTTTTTGGGACTAACCTATTGACATAGTGCCCAGTGCCAGTTGCTGTTTTTTGCTTGTTTTTTACTTCGCAGAATATCCATATCAAACGGAGTCCAAACGCAGTGAAACTTTTTGGAGATTTTTTTGGACTAGAAGACACCTTGGGGGCCAAGAAAGCACCTGGGGGAGGCCCATGGGGACCACAACCCACCAGGGCGCGCCCAGGGGGGTTGTGGGGCCCACAGGGGTCTCCTCCACCGCCTCTCCGCCCTATAAATTCCCAAATATTCCAGAAACCCTAGGGGAGTCGACGAAACACAATTCCAGCTGCCGCAAGTTCCAGAACCACGAGATCCAATCTAACACCATCACGGAGGGGTTCATATCCTCAATGGTGCCATAGACCTACGGGTCCATAGGCAGTATCTAGATGGTTTACTCTCTCTCTCTCTCTTTTGATTCTCAATACAATGGTCTCTTGGAGATCTATTTGATGTAACTCTTTTTGCGGTGTGTTTGTTGGGATCCGATGAACTTTGAGTTTATGATCAGATCTATATCCTTGAATATTATTTGAGTCTTCTTTGATCTCTTATATGCATGATTATTTGTAGCTCATATTTCTTCTTCGAATCTTTGGTTTAGTTAGGCCAACTAGATCGATTTTTCTTGCCATGGGAAGAGGTGCTTTGTGATGGGTTCGATCTTGCGGTGTTCTTTCCCAGTGACAGAAGGGGCAGCAAGGCACACATGTATTGTTGCTATTGAGGATAACAAGATGGGGGCTATTCCTACATGAATAGATCTCGTCTACATCATTTAATTGCTCTTATTTCATTACTTCGTTTCTCCATGAACTTAATACACTAGATGCATGCTGGATAGCGGTCGATGTGTGGAGTAATAATAGTAGATGTAGGCAAGAGTCGGTCTACTAATCTTGGACGTGATGCCTATATTGGTCATTGCCTTGGATATCGTCATAATTATTGATCTTCTATCAATTTCCCAATAGTAATTTGTTTACCCACCGTGTGCTATTTCTTGAGACAAGCCACTAGTGAAATCTACGACCCCGGGTCTATTCTTTATCATATTTGCTTTCTGATCTATTATTTTCTACTTTTATTTCCAGATCTATTATTCAAAAAACCCAAAAATACCTTGCTACACTTTTTTATTACTTATTTCATTTCGCATTTTATCGAGAGCTATTTATCCAATCTACCACAAATTTATCTATCTTTTTACCGTGGAGGGATTGACAACCCTCTTACGCTTCGGGTTGCAAGTATTTGTTTTTTGTGTGCAGGTACGGTTTACATATTGTTGCTTGGTTCTCCATCTTGATTGATACCTTGGTTTCACAACTAAGGGAAATACCTACCATAGCTGTACTGCATCATCCCTTCCTCTTTGGGGAAATACCGACGCAGTTTCAAGCGACATTAGTCTTCTTTTCTTTCTGCCTTTTACTTATTATAGTTTTACTTCAATATTTCGATTACTCTGAGAAGAAACAACAACTTTAAGAGTGGTGTGATCCCTGAACTTCCTTAGGCGTGTAGGTCTCATTACATCAATTTTTTTCTCTACAAGTTTGTCACCGTCAACACATGACTGGCTTTCTTCCGGATCATACAAATTTCAGTCTTAAACATAGTTGAACACCTCACTAGAATTTGCAAACAAAACACTTGTTTTTAGATATCGCATATCTTTTTAGCCTTTTTTTGTTTCTAAAAACAATTTTTGGTTCCAAGAATATCACTTAACTATCCCAAACATTATGAAGTTCAGGTTTCTCGGAAGCAAGCAGGCCGTAATGCAATTCTAGCTTTTGGATCGAAGGACATGAGTCTCATCATCCACAGCATCAGCAAGAGAATATTATAAACATGCAGTAGGACAAAATCCTTCTTGACACTTTTAGAGGACGATCCTCTCAAACATAAAGTTTCAACCAGGTAAATAACAGACAATCAATTTCAACAACAAAGGTGGAACTGTGAGCCATAATTCTACAACTATAACACATTGACATCATAATTAATTTGCACTAGTTATAAAACTTAATGAATACATAATTGTGCTCCCAGTCAAATCAATATCTCTCATAATTGATAGTGAGTGACTGAAGATCCAAATCTTCTTCTCAGCCATTGATGTGGACATCACTGATGACGTGTTTTGACCGGTAGGCAAACTTTTGCCGACCATATCTCCATACTCTTGTTCATCTTTCGATGCTTTGTGCTCTGAGCTCAGAAAGATTCTGCCAGAACTTCAAGACAACCGAGTGCTATCTGCATACATGGTCTTACCATCTCCGTCTTACTCCTCACGTCTCGTTTGTACTCATGTGGACATGACACACTCCAGAACGCTATGTGTTATAGACGGTTGCAACATCGGGAAGAGCACATTTTAACTCGATATTTACTGTGAGTGATCACCCTAACAATTGACTACTGCACAATCAAAGGGTGCAAATAACAAAGAGATAAACATCTCAGGCAATTTATAATAGCATGATATGGTATAGCCCTGGGCGACGAGAGTTCTCTATGACCATCTTCAATCTCCAGTTGAAGCGACGTGACATCCAATATTTCATGGCCGTGGCAACCGTTTCCAAAACATTCGCCGTGGCGGCAATCTCAGAAAACATTGACGTGGTGACCGTTTCAAAAACACTGTCGTGGCACCAAAATCTAAAATTCGTCGGGGCATGAAATCGTAGCTCCTCATCCGCGCCTTGATACACCTTCTCCTCGTCGAGGTCCTCTGTGTACGTCTTGCCACCATCACCTGTAACCTATCTCTATGATATTTACTTTAAGGTGGCAATCTCGTGGATCCAACCATCATGTCGTGACGCGCAAGCCACTTAACAGTACAACATATAACCATCTCACACATAAACTCATTATCATGACGAAGGCTATACCACATGATATGCAAACCCTGCAAAACCAAGTTAGACGTCCTCTAATCGGATTGGAATTGTTTTATTATGTGGCTGCTAGGGTTTCCGGATAAATCTAACTACCTACATGCACAACATAAAGCGATAATCCGTGTTGCTAGATTAACTTTCGGGGTGTGTAGAAGAAGAGACTTAATTAAAAATCTCGTTCCCCCACACTAAACTTCATCTAATACGCGTGACCCCCTAGAAGATCATCCATCTTCATTGCCCTCTTGTGTATGCGACAGCTCACTATTCTTGACTACGATGAAGCCCAAGGAACTATTAGCAGATCGTCTACACCCAGAGCCGAGTGATTGTCAGAACCTTGTGAAAAGCGACACCATGTCATCAATGAACTGAATCAAAGAAATACTTGAGGTAAGCATATCAAGAACATCACCCTCACATCCATATGTGATCTAGATCGCAACCTGCATCTGCTCATAGAACCGCTCATGATGCCACTGTTGGGAAATGTAGTAGAAAACAAAAAAATCCACCCTACAATCACCCAGGAACAATATCAAGATGCATAACGAGTTGTGATCAACGATTGTTACTGACTCCGGGAGTGCAGTGGAGGTAGATGAGTTGGTGTACATCGTACTTGGAGTCCCTCGAACGTTGATGACGATCCCGCAAACAGCCCTCGAACGATCCTTCAAATAGAACACCGAAAGCACAGCCTCTCTACTTGGTTGCAAGCGTACGGACTTCACGATCTGGCAGCGTTTTGCGTCCAGAGCTAATCGTCGCCGGAGAATTAGAGGGAGGAGTTTAGATCCACATGGGGCTTGTAATTATGAGTATTAGAGGTGGCTAGGGCTTCTCTAATTAGTCAACTAGGACGAACTAGAACATGCACTAGATCAACTAGAGGAGGCTCCAAGACTTGTGTATACATACGATGGAAATCCTCTAGTATATATAGGTTAGAGGGGAGGGAGAGGGCAGCCACCAAGGGAGGAAAGTCCCTTTTGGGGCGCCGTCCTAGGGATATGGAATAGGACTCCCTCCCCTAGTCCAATTCACCCCCCACATAGAAAGGGGGCGCCAACTCTTGTTGGGCCCTTGTGGCCCAAGTATCCTTCCACCTCTTGGCCTTTTAAGGCCCATTGATATTTAAATTAAATATAAAATGTTCTATAAACTTCTAGACCATTATATATACAATCTAACATCCTTGGAGACATTTTCCACCTATAAAATTAATCGGTAATACCCACTCGATATTCACCAAAACCCTTCCGGTGACCCCAAAACACTTCCCGAACCTCTCGAAACTATTCTGGACATTGATGAAAGAATTCCAAAAATATATTCTCATCACTCCTGTCCCACTAACACTCAGAAGATCATGATTACCTTAGGCTTAATTAGGACCCCGTAGATTCGGTAAACCATAGACATGAACGAAACCCCTTCGTTCATTGACCGATTGCGGAACCATGGTCATCCATATCGGTCCCTATGATTACAGGAATGATATTCGAGTGAACCTTTGGTTATCATGTGATGTTTCCTTTACTTCGCGATACTTTGGAAAACCCGGTGTGCATCGGTATCCTCTAGAGTCATCACCATGCTCACTATACCGTTGCTCCAGTTACTGGTTTTGTTATTCTTTCTCGTTGATGTGTTCCAGCATCCCCGTGACGTAGTCACCTGTGTCTGGCCAGACGATGATGGATGCCCACACACCGAGAGGGCCCTAAGAATATCTCTCCATCATCGGAGGAGAAAATCTCACTCTTGATCTATCAAGTCACTTATCAAACTTTTCGATGAACCGGAAAGTTGTCGTTATGATCACCTTGTTATAGATGACGTTTGAGCAACCCTAAAGCCCACCGTCTAGTAGGAAGTGACCGAGGTACTTGCATGGTCTGAGGAAGTAAAACACATGCTAACACTCCATATTATAACAGATGATTTTGGATGATATAAACAACATATATGTGGATGATCATGTGCTACTATATCATTTTATGTATATTTGAAAGTGAAACTACACCTCGGATGGTTTTGGTAATTAATAACAACATATATGTCATTGAACTAATGCCTATTCAAAGATAGATTTCAGAAAAGTTCAATGTTCACATGGCAAGGACATGTGGATGTGGACCCCTCAAAATGCTATTGAAACATATTGGCAAAATGCCCCAAGACTCTTATTTTTTGGTTGAGTGACCGCAGATCACAATGAGTCCATAGGAAAGCCAATACCATTAAAAGTGGATGAGGTCTGATCAGGAGTTATTTGCTCAAGTGCTTGAAGATATTGCTCCAAAACCCTCAGCTACTTTCCCACATTCAATCTTTCCAAAGCCTAAATATCAAACCCGATCCCACCGATGCATCTACTTTTGGACCCACCGAGTTTAACTTAGATAGATCCACAACCAAACCTTAGAAATTCGGTTCCATCAATATGACATTCGGTCCCACCGAAGTGCATTGACCAAGTTTCTGTCACCCATTGATTCCATTTAGGAATTACCAAGATGTTTCAATCGGAACTACCAAAATGAAGTCTTGCTTAGGTCATTGCATATCGGAGCTGCCGAGTGGATTTGATCGGTCTCACCGAAAAGCCCAATGTTCAAATCTTTTACACATCGGTCTCATAGAGTTTTTGCTTTGGTGTCACCGAGTTGAGTAAAGTTGTAAAGGTTGGATTCTTGGTGAAGGCTATATATACCCCTCCACCCCACTTACTCCCTAAGAGAGCCGTCAGAATGAAACTACACTTGCACCATTCATTTTCTAAGAGAGAATAACCTACTCATGTGTTGAGATCAAGGCATTCCAATCCATGTTGGGAAATGTTGCATGGAAAACAAAAAAAATTCTACGCACACGGAAGATCTATCCATGGAGATGCATAGCTACGAGAGGGGGAGGGCATCTACATACCCTTGTAGATCGCTAAGCGGAAGCATTTATCAATGCGGTTGATGTAGTCATACACGTTCACGATCCGTTCCGATCAAGCACCGAATGTATGGAACCTCCGCATTTAGCACACGTTTAGCTCGATGATGTCCTCGCCTTCTTGATCCAGTAAGAGGGGCGAAGTAGTAGATGAGTTCCGGCAGCACGACGACATAGTGACGGTGTTGGTGAAACTATTTTCTCTGGGCCTTGCTGAGCACAACAGTTTTAGAGCGTAGGATGAACTAGAGGGAGAAGGGGCGCCGACACACTGCTTGGTGAATCATGGTGTGTGGCGCCCCCTCCCCTCCTCTCATATATATATATGTGGAGGGGGAAGAGTGGCAGCCTAGGGCGCGACCCAAGGGGGCTGACGACTGCCCTAGGGCGCCTGCCAAGGCGCGCTCCACCCCCTTCCATACTTGGTGCGTGGGGGGAAGGAAGGGGGGTTGACGGCCCCTAGGGCACCTCTCCTTCCTTCTTCCTTCTTTGGAGAAAGGAAGGAGGGGCCCAGCCCCTCCTCCTTCCTTCCTAGGGCCGGCGGCCAGGAGGTGGGGCGTGCCAGCCCCTTTATGGGCTGGTGTGCTCCCCTCCTTTTGGCCTGTTAAGCCCAACAACTCCACATGGCCTTTCGGAACCCCTTCCGGTGATCCGGTAATTATCCGGTGTATTCCGGAACCCTTCCGGAGACCGAATACTATCATCCTCTATATCAATCTTTACCTCTGGACCATTCAAAAGCTCCTCGTCATGTCCGTGATCTCATCCAGTACTCCGAACAATATTAGGTCACCAACATACATGAACATTAAGCGCGCGGACCCTATGGGTTTGAAATGATGTAGAGATGACCGAGACGCTTCACCAGTCAATAACCAATTGCGGGACCTGGATGCCCATATTGGTTCCTACATATTCTATGAAGATCTTTATCGGTCGAACCTTTATGACAACATATGTAGTTCCCTTTGTCCGTTGGTATGTTACTTGCCCGACATTCAATCGTCGGTATCTCCATACCAAGTTCAATCTTGTTACCGACAAGTCTCTTTACTCGTTCCGTAATACATCATCTTGTAACTAACTCCTTAATGACTTTTCTTGCAAGCCTCTTGTGATGTTGTATTATCGAGAGGGCCCAGAGATACCTTTCCGTCGTATGGAATGACAAATCCCAATCTCGATCCATGCCAACTCAACAGACACCTCTGGAGATACATGTAGAGCACCATTATGATCACCCAGTTATGAAGTGACATTTGATACACACATGGCATTCCTTCGGAGTCCGGTAGTTGCATGATCTCATGGTCGAAGGAACATGTATTTGACATTAAGAAAGCAGTAGCAATAAACTGAACGATCATATGCTATGCTAGAGTATGGGTTTTGTCCATCACATCCTCGTCCTAATGACGTGACCCTGTTATCAAACGACAACTCATGTCTATGGTCGGGAAACCTTAACCATCTTTTGATCAACGAGCTAGTCTAGTAGAGGCTTAATAGGGACTTGGTATTTTTTTATGTATTCACACATGTTTTTAAGTTTCCGATCAATACAATTATAGCATGAATAATAAACCTTTATCATATTTAAGGAAATATAATAATAACCACTGTATTATTGCTTGTAGGGCATATTTCCAACAGTCTCGCACTTGCACTAGAGTCAGTAATGTAGATTACATAGTAATGAATCTAACGCCCATGGAGTCTTGGTGTTGATCATGTTTTTCCTGTGGAAGAGGTTTAGTCAATGGGTCTGCCACTTTCAGATCCGTACGTACTTTGAAAATTTCTATGTCTCGATCCTTGACATTTTCACGAATGGAATTGAAGCGTCACTTGATGTGCTTGGTTCTCTTTTGAAATCTAGGCTCCTTGGCTATGGCAAATTGTCTAGTGTTGTCACAAAAGATTGTCATTGGACCCGATGCACTGGGTATTACACCCAGATCGGATATGAACTCCTTCATCCAGACTCCATCATGCGCTACTTCTGAAGCAGCTATGTACTCCGCTTCACATGTAGATCCCACCACGAGGCTCTGCTTAGAACTGCACCAACTGACTGCTCCACCATTCAATATAAATTTGTATCCAGTTTGCGACTTAGAGTCATCCGGATCTATGTGGAAGCTAGCATCGACATAACCCTTTATGACGAGCTCTTCGTCTCCTCCATAAATGAGAAACATATCCTTGGTCCTTTTTAGGTACTTCAGGATATTCTTGACCGATATCCAGTGATCCACTCCTTTGTTTGGTACCTCGCTGCCAAACTTATGGCAAGGAACACATCGGGTCTGGTACACAACATGTCATACATTATAGAACCTATGGTTGAGGCATAGGGAATGACTTTCATTCTCTCTCTAGCTTCTACTGTGGTCGGACTTTGAGTCTGACTCAATTTCACACCTTGCAAAATAGGCAAGAACCCTTTCTTTGACTGGTCCATTTTGAACTGCTTCAGAACTTTGTCAAGGTATGTGCTTTGTGAAAGTCCTATGAAGCGTCTCAATCTATCCCTATAGATCTTGATGCCCAATATGTAAGCAACTTCACCGAGGTCTTTCATTGAAAAATTCTTATTAAAATGTCCTTTTATGCTATCCAGAAATTCTATATCATTTCCAATCATCAATATGTCATCCACATATAATATCAGGAATGCTACAGAGCTCCCACTTACTTTCTTGTAAATACAGGCATCACCGTTAATCTTGTAAAACCTTCTGGCTGCATCATATACAACTCTACTTTAAGAAACCCATTAAAGAATGGAGTTTTGACGTCCATTTGCCTGATTTCGTCATCATAAAATGTGGCAATTGCTAACAAGATTCTGATAGACTTACGCATCGCTACGCGTGAGAAAGTCTCATCATAGTCAACCCCTTGAACTTGTCGAAAACCTTTTGCGACAAGTCGAGATTTGTAGACAGTGATATTACCATCAACGTATGTCTTCTTCTTTAAGATCCATTTATTCTCAATGGCTTTCCGATCATCGGGCCAGTCCACCAAAGTCCAACTTTGTTCTCATACATGGATCCTATCTCAAATTTCATTGCCTCAAGCCATTTGTCGAAATCTGGGCTCATCATAGCTTCTTCATAGTTCGTAGGTTTACTATTGTCTAACAACACGACTTCCAGGACAGGAGTACCGTACCACTCTGGTGCGGTATGTGTTCTGGTCGACCTACGTGGTTTAGTAGTAACTTGATCCGAAGTTTCATTTGCTTCCTCTCTAGTTGGTGTCGGCATCATGCGAACGGTTTTCTCTGGTGTGCTACTTTCCAATTCGAGAGAAGGTGCAACTACCTCATCAAGTTCTACTTTCCTCCCACTCACTTCTTTCGAGAGAAACTCCTTCTCTAGAAATGACCCATTCTTAGAAACAAAGATCTTGCCTTCGGATTTGTGGTAGAAGCTATACCCAATAGTTTCTTTGGGGTATCCTATGAAGGTGCACTTCTCCGCTTTGGGTTCGAGCTTATCAGCTTGAAGCCTTTTGACATAAGTGTCGCATCCCCAAACTTTAAGAAATGACAACTTAGGTTTCTTGCCAAACCATAGTCCATACGGTGTCGTCTCAATGGATTTAGACGGTGCCCTATTTAACATGAATGCCGGTGTCTCTAATACATAACCCCAAAACGATAGCCGCAAATCATTAAGAGACATCATAGAACGGCATATCTAATAAAGTACGGTTACGAATTTCAGAAACACCATTACGCTGTGGTGTTTCAGGTGGCGTTATTTGTGAAACAATTCCACATTGTCTTAAGTGAAGGAAAAACTCGTAACTCAATTCACCTCCGCAATCAGATCATAGAAACTTTATTTTCTTGTTACGGTGATTCTCCGCTTCACCCTAAAATTCTTTGACCTTTTCAAATGTTTCATACTTGTGTTTTATCAAGTAGATATACCCATACCTACTAAAATCATCTGTGAAGGCTAGAAAATAATGATACCTGCCATGTACTGCAACACTCATCAGACCGCATACATCGATATGTATTATTTCCAATAAGTCATTAGCTCGCTTCCTTGTTCTGGAGAATGGAGTTTTAGTCATCTTACCCACGAGGCATGGTTTGCAAGTACCAAACGATTCATAATCAAGTGATTCCAAAAGTCCACCCGCATGCAATTTCTTCATGCGCTTTACACCTATATGACCTAAACGGCAGTGCCACAAGTATGTTGCACTATCATTATCAACTTTGCATCTTTTGGCATCAATATTATGAATATGTGTATCACTAAGATCGAGATTCAACAAGAATAAACCATTCACTAAGGGTGCATGACCATAAAAGATGTAACTCATATAAATAGAACAACCATTATTCTCTGATTTAACTGAATAACCATCTCGCAGTAAACAAGATGAAGATATAATGTTCATGCTCAACGTTGGCACCAAATAACAATTATTGAGGTCTAAAACTAATCCCGAAGGTAGATGTAGAGGTAGTGTGCCGACGGCGATCACATCAACCTTGGAACCATTCCCAACGCGCATGGTCACTTTGTCCTTAGCCAATTTTTGTTTATTCCAGAGCTCCTGTTTCAAGTTACAAATATGAGAAACTGAACCAGTATCACATACCCAGGTGATACGTCTCCAACGTATCTATAATTTTTTATGCATTCATGCCATATTTACAATATTTTTACATGATTTTGGTATGATTTGATTAGAACTAACCCAGACTGACGCTGTTTTCAGCAAAACTACCATGGTGTTGTTTTTGTGCAGAAATAAAAGTTCTCGGAATGCGCTGAAAATCAACGGAGATTTTTTCTGGAAAATATAAAAAATACTAGAATGAAGAGTTACCGGAGGGGAGTCCCGTGGGCCCCATGAGGGTGGAGGGCGCGCCCACCCCCGGGGCACGCCCGTGTGCCTCGTGGACTCTCCATGGGGCCCCCTGACTTGTTCTCAATGCCAACCTCTCCTATAAATCCTCAAACTTCCAAAAAATAACCTAGATCGGGAGTTCCGCCGCCACAAGCCTCTGTAGCCACTAAAAACCAACCGGGACACTATTTCGGCACCCTGCCGGAGGAGGGAATCATCACCCATAGCCATCTTCATCATCCCGGCGCTCTCCATGACGAGGAGGGAGTAGTTCACCCTCGGGGCTGAGGGTATGTACCAGTAGCTATGTGTTTGATCTCTCTCTCTCTCTCTCTCGTGTTCTTGATATGGCACGATCTTGATGTATCGCGAGCTTTGCTATTATAGTTGGATATTATGATGTTTCTCCCCCTCTATCTTCTTGTAATGGATTGAGTTTTCCCTTTGAAGTTATCTTATCGGATTGAGTCTTTAAGAATTTGAGAACACTTGATGTATGTCTTGCATGAGATACCCGTGGTGACAATGGGGTATTCTATTGATTCACTTTATGTATGTTTTGGTGATCAACTTGCTGGTTCCGTGACCTTGGGAATCTATGCATAGGGGTTGGCACATGTTTTCGTCTTGACTCTCCAGTGGAATCTTTGGGGTACTCTTTGAAGTTCTTTGTGTTGGTTGAATAGATGAATCTGAGATTGTTTGATGCATATTGTATAATCATACCCACGGATCCTTGACGTGACATTGGAGTATCTAGGTGACATTAGGGTTTTGGTTGATTTGTGTCTTAAGGTGTTATTTTACTATGAACTCTAGGGTTGTTTGTGACACTTATAGGAATAGCCCAATGGATTGATCGGAAAGAATAACTTTGAGGTGGTTTCGTACCCTACAATAATCTCTTCGTTTGTTCTCCGCTTTTAGTGACTTTGGGTGACTCTTTGTTGCATGTTGAGGGATTGTTATATGATCCAATTATGTTATTATTGTTGAGAGAACTTGCACTAGTGAAAGTAATACCCTAGGCCTTGTTTTGAAGCATTGCAATACCGTTTACGCTCACTTTTACCACTTGTTACCTTGTTGTTTTAATATTTTCAGATTAGAACAACCTATATCTACCATCCATATTGCACTTGTATCACCATCTCTTCGCCGAACTAGTGCACCTATACAATTTACCATTGTATTGGGTGTGTTGGGGACACAAGAGACTCTTTGTTATTTGGTTGCAGGGTTTGAGAGAGACCATCTTCATCTTACGCCTCCCACAGATTGATAAGCCTTAGGTCATCCACTTGAGGGAAATTTGCTACTATCCTATAAACCTCTGCACTTGGAAGCCCAACAACGTACAAGAAGAAGGTTGCGTAGTAGACATCGAGCTCTTTTCTGGCGCCGTTGCCAGGGAGGTGAGTGCTTGGAGGTATATCTTTAGATCTTGCAATCGAATATTTTAGTTTCTTGTTTTATCACTAGTTTAGTCTATAAAAGAAAATTACAAAAAAATGGAATTGAGGTTACCTCATATACTTCATCGTTTTAATCTTCCGTGAAAATAAGGATCCCAATAATTGTGCCAAAGTGTTAGAAGAAGAATGCAGTAAAATGTTTGGCTTACAATCTTTGAATGATGAGCATGATTGTAATGTTGTTAGTATGAACTCTTTGAATACCATAAGTACTAATGATTATTGCACTAGTCATCATAAAAATGTCTCTTATAAGCATGTCAACTTTTGTGGAGTGCATAGAGTTTGCAACTACACACCAAATAGGGAAGATAGATTTTGCAAGAGGCATAAGTATTTAGAAACTAGATGGTTGCAGGAGAGACTAGATGCTTGTGCTAAAAAAATTAAAATTTCTTTGCCATCCTTGTGAACTTTGCAATAAACGTGATCATTTAAATCTCCAATGCAAATTGTTTCATGATCGAATCGTGTCCAAAAGTTGTGATGACTTGATTTCCCTTGTGCATCATAATGAACTTATTTTGCTTTTGGGTTATGAAGAAATGAAACGTATAACTAAGGATATTCCAGAATTTGTCCTTGATAAAGTTCTTGATTTTGATCTATAGGAAATTTATATGTATTGTGCGGTGAATTGCATTGAAAATCCTTATATTGCCAATAACATAAAGACAAGAAAACAAATAGAAGATGAAGAGAATACTAATGAGAGGGGAGAGGTTTCCCAATATCCTCCTATTATTTCTTATGATGAATCAGGTAACGAGGAGGACCCTTCTATTCAACCAATCTCATTAATAAGGAGCTCCAAAAAGAGGATTAAACCCACACAGAATGTGGAGAAGAAAAAGAAAAGACAGAGAAGCAAAGGTAAAAAGGTATCCCTCCCAAATGATGTTGCTCCTATTATGGTTGTGCCGACTACTCGTTGTGATGATAATAATTGCTATACTATTGGTTCTATCCATACTATTAATGATGAGAGTGATTATGCTTATGATATGCAAAGGCCCAAGCTTGGGGATGCTATGTTTGATGAGAATGGCATGTTTGAGAATTTATTTGCTGCAATTAATGTTTGCCCCAAGCTTGGGGATGCTATGTTTAATGAAGATGATATTTTTAGTCTCCCATGTTTTGATATGCAAGTCTATTATGATGATAGCATGCCTCCTATTTATGATGATTATATTGATGAAAGTGGGTTTGGAAGAGTGTCAACTTTAGGAAGTAATGATCCCACTATTTTGGGCGGTGTTGAATCTTATTGTGACAATTATGAAAGTGGATTTGGAGAGGTCATGACTTTATTTAGTAATGATTCCACTATCTTGGAAGAGGTTTTAATTGATTATGATGAGAATAAAGTTGCTACTTATGATGATTATTGTGATGACACTTATGTTATAAAAAGTAGAGATGATTATATTTATAAAACTTGTCATGATTATGATTTACCTTTTTCTGAACATTACTCTTTTAATGTGGAAACAATTTATAGTATTTGAGTTTCTTATGATACTCCCACTATTCCAAATGAGAAGAATTTTGCTTATGTGGAGAGTAGTAAATTTTATATGCTTGGGGATCATGAAAATAATGCTTTATGTGATGGTTATATTGTTGAATTCATTCATGATGCTACTGAAAATTATTATGAGGGAGGAACATATGCTTGTAGGAATTGCAATAATATCCAGTTTCCTCTCTATGTGTTGAAAATCTTGAAGCTATGCTTGTTTTGCTTTCCTATGCTAGTTGATTCTTGCCATAAGTTGTTTGCTCACAAAATCCCTATGCATAGGAAGTGGGTTAGACTTAAATGTGCTAGTCATATTCTTCATGATGCTCCTGTTATGCTTCAATTCTTATCTTTTATGTGAGCATCATTGAAATCATTATGCCTAGCTAAAAAGGCATTAAAGAAAAGCGCTTGTTGGGAGACAACCCGATATTTACCCTTACTGTTTTTGTGTGCACACATGATTAAGATACTGTAGTAATCATGTTTTATAGCTTTTGTTTCAATAAAGTGCCAAGTAGAACCTTTGGGAAGACTTGGGTGAAAGTTTATGTGATCTTGCTGTAAAAAACAGAAACTTTGCACTCACAAGATTAGTTGTAAATGTTTACAGAAGAGTGATTTTGAGTTGATTCGTTTTGCATAATATTAATAGACAAATTCCTCACGTTCACCAATTTATTTCCGAATTTTGGAGTTACAGAAGTATTTGAGTGTTAGAGATTACTATAAACTGTTCTGTTTTTGACAGATTCTGTTTTTTATGTGTTGTTTGCCTATTTTGATGAATCTATGAGTTGTATCAGAGGGTATGAACCATAGAGAAGTCGGAATACAGTAGATATTACACCAATATGAATTTATAATGAGTTCACAACAGTACCTAAGTGGTGATTTATTTTCTTATACTAACGGAGCTTATGACATTTTCTGTTGAGTTTTGTGTTGTGAAGTTTTCATGTTTTGGGTAAAGATTCGATGGACTATGGAATAAGGAGTGGAAAGAGCCTAAGATTGGGGATGCCCAAGGCACACCAAGGTAATATTCAAGTACAAACAAGAGCCTAAGCTTGGGGATGCCCCGGAAGGCATCCCCTCTTTCGTCTTCGTTCATTGGTAACCTTACTTGGAGCTATATTTTTATTCACCACATGATATGTGTTTTGCTTGGAGTGTCATTTTGTTTTATTTTGTTTTGCTTGATGTTTGAATAATATCCAAAGATCTGAAACTCTTAAATGTTAGAGAATCTTTACATAGTTACATAATTATTCTACTACTCACTGATCTTCACTTATATCTTTTGGAGTAGTTTGTCGTTTGCTCTAGTGCTTCACTTATATCTTTTTAGAGCACGATGGTAGTTTTATTTTTGAAGAAATTAATGAACTATCAGTGCTTCACTTATATTATTTTGAGAGTTTTTTTAGAACAGCATGGTATATTTGCTTTGGTTATGAGTGTAGTCCTAATATGATGGGCATCCAAGAGGGATATAATAAAAAAACTTTCATATAAAGTGCATTGAATACTAAGAGAAGTTTGATTCCTTATGATTGTTTTGAGATATGAAGATGGTGATATTAGAGTCATGCTAGTGAGTAGTTGTGAATTTTAGAGATACTTGTGTTAAAGTTTGTGATTCCCGTAGCATGCACGTTTGGTGAACCGTTATGTGATGAAGTTGGAGCATGATTTATTTATTGATTGTCTTCCTTATGAGTGGAGGTTGGGATTGCGCGATGGTTAACTCCTACCAACCCTTACCATACGAGCATGCGTGTAGTACTTTGTTTTGATCACTTGTAGATTTTTGCAATAAGTATGTGAGTTCTTTATGACTAATGTTGAGTCCATGGATTATACGCACTCTCACCCTTCCACCATTGCTACCCTCTCTTGTGCTGCGCAACTTTCGCCAGTACCATTCACCCACCATACCTTCCTCAAAACAGCCACCATACCTAACTATTATGGCATATTCCATAGCCATTCCGAGATATATTTCCATGCAACTTTCCAGCATTCCGTTCATTATGACAAGCTTCATCATTGTCATATTGCGTTGCATGATCATGTAGTTGACACCGTATTTGTGGCAAAGACACCATTCATAATTCTTTCATACATGTCACTCTTGATTCATTGCACATCCCGGTACACCGCCGAAGGCATTCATATAGAGTCATATTTTGTTCTAAGTATCGAGTTGTAATTCTTGAGTTGTAAGTAAATAAAAGTGTGATGATTTTCATTATTAGAGCATTGTCCCAGTGAGGAAAGGATGATGGAGACTATGATTCCCCCACAAGTCGGGATGAGACTCGGGAAGAAAAAAAGGGCCAAGAAAATGAGAAAGGCCCAAAACAAAAAAACAAAAAAATGAGAGAAAAAGAGAGAAGAAGCAATGCTACTGTCCTTTTACCACACTTGTGCTTCAAAGTAGCACCATGATCTTCATGATAGAGAGTCTTCTATGTTGTCACTTTCATATACTAGTGGGAATTTTTCATTATAGAACTTGGCTTGTATATTCCAATGATGGGCTTCCTCAAAATTCCCTTGGTCTTCTAGAGCAAGCAAGTTGGATGCACACCCACTTAGTTTCTTTTTTGAGCTTTCATACACTTATAGCTCTAGTGCATCTATTTCATGGCAATACCTACTCACTCACATTGATATCTGTTGATGGGCATCTCCATAGCCCGTTGATACGCCTAGTTGATGTGAGACTATCTTCTCCTTTTTGTCTTCTCCACCACCACTATTCTATTCCACCTATAGTGCTATGTCCATGGCTCACGCTCATGTATTGCGTGAAAGTTGAAAAAGTTTGAGAATACTAAAGTATGAAACAATTGCTTGGCTGAAACAGGGGTTGTGCATGATTTAAATATTTTGTGTGATGAAGATAGAGCATAGCCAGACTATGAGATTTTGTAGGGATAACTTTCTTTGGCCATGTTATTTTGAGAAGACATGATTGCTTTGTTAGTATGCTTGAAGTATTATTGTTTTCACATCAATATTAAACTTTTGTTTTGAATCTTATGGATCTGAATATTCTTGCCACAATAGAGAAGATTACATTGATAAATATGTTAGGTAGCATTCCACATCAAAAATTCTGTTTTTATCATTTACCTACTCGAGGACAAGTAGGAATTAAGCTTGGGGATGCTTGATACGTCTCCAACGTATCTATAATTTTTGATGTATTCATGCCATGTTTACAATATTTTTACATGATTTTGGTATGATTTCATTAGAACTAACCTGGACTGATGTTGTTTTTAGAAGAACTACCGTGGTGTTGTTTTTGTGCAGAAATAGAAGTTCTCGGAATGCGCTGAAAATCAACGGAGATTTTTTCTGGAAAATATGAAAAACACTGGAACGAAGAGTTACAGGAGGGGAGTCCCGTGGGTCCCACGAGGGTGGAGGGCGCTGCCGGTGTCAAAACCGGCGGATCTCGGGTAGGGGGTCCCGAACTGTGCGTCTAAGGCTAATGGTAACAGGAGGCAGGGGACACGATGTTTACCCAGGTTCGGGCCCTCTCTATGGAAGTAATACCCTACTTCCTGCTTGATTGATCTTGATGATATGAGTATTACAAGAGTTGATCTACCACGAGATCGTAGAGGCTAAACCCTAGAAGCTAGCCTATGATTCTGATTGTTGTTGTCCTACGAACTAAACCCTCCGGTTCATATAGACACCAGAGGGGCTAGGGTTACATAGAGTCGGTTACAGAGAATGGAATCTACATATCTGAATTGCCAAGCTTGCCTTCCACGCAAAGGAGAGTCCCACCCGGACACGGGACGAAGTCTTCAATCTTGTATCTTCATAGTCCATCAGTCCGGCATAAGCATATAGTCCGGCTATCCGAGAACCCCCTAATCCAGGACTCCCTCAGTAGCCCCTGAACCAGGCTTGAACGACGATGAGTCCGGCGCGCAGATCGTCTTCGGCATTGCAAGGGGGTTCCTTCTCCGAATACTCCAAAGTTGATCTTGAACACAAGAATCGTGTCCGGCTCTGCAAAACATATTCCACATACCACTATAGAGTACAATATTCCACGAGTCTAGCCTGCTGACAACTTTTCCATAGCGTGACATCACGTCGTGGCTCGGTCATTATTTGAACCATTTTCTCAACCTGCTACTACACATCTTACGAGGCGGTTTTATTGGCACATCTTGTCGAAGCAGAGATCATGTCCCCTTATCACGGGATTCTCATCAATACGGGCGTGGGTAACCCAACCGCGCCATTAGCACGGCGCTTGGGGAATAAGCGAGTTTCTAGGGCAAGTGGGGAGGCACATGACTGCCTCCTTTATAAAGAGATAAGGATTCCGCTTTTTTCACCCACGCCTTCTTCTTCCTCTGCTCATCCATTCTCGAGCTCCAACGCTCAAGCTTTCACCTTCTTCGCAAAAACATCCCGAACATGTCCGGAGCGGGAGGCAAGTGGATGGCCTCCTCTGTTAAGAAGGAGGACATCAAGAAGCTTTGGGGGGGCGGATACTTGTCCAAAGACATCGCGCATCGGCTTCCGGCCGAAGGGCAGATCATCCCTACCCCGAAACCCCAAGAAAGGGTAGTTTTCCTCTCCCACTTCATCTGCAGGCTGGGATTCCCCCTCCACCCGTTTGTCCGTGGACTAATGTTCTACTACGGGCTGGACTTCCATGATTTGGCCCCCAACTCCATCCTCAACATCTCGGCATTTATCGTCGTGTGTGAGGCCTTCCTCCGCATCACACCTCACTTCGGCCTATGCTAAAGACCTTCAATGTGAATCCAAAGGTGGTGAGAGGCCAACGAGCAGAGTGCATAGGCGCCATGGTGGGCAAGATGCCCAATGTCAGCTGGCTCGAAGTCTCCTTTGGGGATACTATGAAGGGGTGGCAATTGGGGTTGTTCTACATCACCGAGCCGCGCAACGCTAACTAGGCGGCGACCCCCGAATTCTGATCCGGTGTCCCCATGCGGCTCACCTCCTAGCAAGAGAAGGGCGTAGCCTGGGGCTCAGCAAAAGAACTGACCGGACTTCAGACATGCGTCCAAAATATGATAAGCAAGAAAATCAAGCTCTTCAACGTGGTCCAAGTTATGCTCCTCCGTGGGATTCTTCCGTGTCAGAGACGGATTTGCAATCTGTGCGAGTTCGACCCAACCGAACACCAGACGCTGAGAGAGCTCTTCGGCATGACGCACGAAGACGTCTGGAAGGTGCTCTCAAGGCCAACAAGGTACCTCCACCCATAACCGAAGATCGCGGGCTCAGCATAAAACGCCGAGCCAATCCGGTAAGTTTTCATATTTGCAAGATATGCCTTTTACTAGCACATCCACGGGAGGAATCTAAGCCTCCATGCCAATCTTATAGGCATGGGTAGCAATAGCGGAGCAGATAAAGTGTCCGGCTTTGCTACCTGAAGATCCAGAATCGCCTCTTCTAATGAATATGTTGTTTCCGGCGCCCTATGAGGTGCCAGAGAAGAAGGCCAAGAAGACGGCCGCGGGGACCAGAGATGGTCTCCAGCGCAAGGTTACACCGGACATGACGTCCGAAGACACCGAGACGCACTCCTCCACCAAAGACGAGGAGGAGGAGGAGGAAATCCGTCCCCCTACTGGGGGGAGAAAGAAGAGGAAGGTCGCCACGCATGGGGAGGCCGAGGCGTCCAAGGAGGGAAAAACCTTCCTTCCGGACCATTCCACCGCAGCCACCAATAGCGGCGAGGAGTAGGAACCCAGGGTCAAGCCCCTGGCTAAGTCATAAGTATCCGGACACAATAGTATTTCCGGTATGTTTGCTTTATCGCTTCTTAACATGCCAGACGTGCATATGCAGTCCGGCCAAATCAAACATCGAGATATCCTCCTCTTCGGAGATATCCTCCTCAAACAACGAGTCTCTTCCGACAACCTCCACCCCCGAGGCCGCAGACGACACCGAGGTGTTGTCTCGAAAGATACTAGGCCAAGGGGAGACAGCTCCGGAGACGCCTCCAGGCGAAACCCCAGTTGTCGGACACATGGGGGGAAAGACCCCCACAAACTCTGATAATGGGGGCCACAGCCAGTTTGGCCCCCCAGCCGAATACGGATTAGGAAACCCAAGTGGTTCCGGATTCAGGCAGGCAGCCTCTCCCTAAGGAGGGCGAGCCAGCTATACCGATGACCTCTGTCCATCCAGAGGCACCGGACAGCTTGCTGGAAACACTTCGCGGCGCTTCCATTGATGAAGAACACCGTACTCTTATGAGTACAGTGATTGAGAAGGCCAGGTCCGCCAAAAGCGGATTGACCGAAGCCTGCGCTAGCCTTCTAACAAGCTTTGTGGTAAGAAATAAAATTGTGAGAGAATATCACAGTGTAGACAGTAGCCCCTCATGCTCTGTTTGGTGTTCGGAAAGAAAAGCCGAACAGAGGATCAAATAATATTCGTAGGAGTCTAACATAAGATGTCAATGTAAATTCGCAGGCTTCGCTGCTGGCCGCTGCCGCTCGTACTGCGGAGTTCTCTGGACTAAAGCAGGACCTGGAGCGGACCGAGGGAGAGCTCATCCTCGTGAGCTGGAGGAAAGTCAAGGTACGTAATACCCTGCCTGTATACTTACGAAGGATAAATGGTTTCTACTGATAAAGGCATCATGAACTTTTATAGGGGCCACGACCGAAGTGGCGGCCCTTAAGAAGGTGCTGGCCAAGGCCGAAGACAAAGCGGCCAAGGAACACGCCACGTGCGAGAAGCAAGAGGCCTGGGTCAGCGAGGACCAGCAAGAGCTCCAGGATTTCGTCCAAAAGTACGAGTCCTTGGAGCATGACTCTAAGACTCAAGAGTCCGAGCTTGCCAAGGCCCTCCAGAGCGCACAAGACGCCAGAGCTGAAGCCCAGAAGGCCCTCCAGGAGATCCAGGCAGCCAAGAAGATTGCGGCAGGTAAGGCATTTGTTATGCAAAGCAAGCATGTGAAGGGGACATTCTTTTTACTTACCGAATTTGGAGTTCTCTAGGAGCGTTTGTGGATCTGCCGCATAGCATATCAGATGCCGCAGAGTTCTAACGAGCCGAAGAAGGGAGCTCAATGGAGAAGGTGTTCTGGTCTCAATATCTTGGGACAGAACATCCGATGCCCTTGAGCGACCAGCTGAAGCAACTGGTCGAGCGACACAAGGCAACCGAACTGGCCATGAAGGACCTCATAGTCCGGCTATGGCCAGCCGAGCCTATGCCCAACAGCTACTTCGAACTCGTGAAGCGGCTTGTGAGTGCCTGCCCACGACTTCAAGTCATAAAGCGATCAGTTGGCATTGAATGTCCGTGGATGTCCTTTGCCCGTGCAAAGATGCATTGGGCAAACATGGACGCCACGGTGCTGATGACCGAGGGGCCACCGAAGGGCAAGGAGCACCGCTGACCCAAAAAATATTATGACAGTGTCCTGAAGGGATCCCGCCTTATGACGGAGCAATGTACAAAGGATGTAATCTTTGAATGAATGCATTCATGTTATCCTGTAATATGAAACAAGTTCATTTGCACAATATAATGCTTGTTGATTTAAAATTTTACCACCTGTGCGGCTGTTTATAAAATCTGAGAGTTGGCCAGTCCTCGGCTTCTGCCCCCATGTAACTAGTGCAGGGATGTTCGGGATAAATCTAGACACTCTTTATCCAGGTTTTTGGTCCTTTAAGGAGGTGTCTAGCGCAACGAACAAGGCAATCCGACTATACAACTTTATCACCCTCACTTAGCCATAGAAGTTCTATAATTTTAAATTTTGCCGTAGCCCCTGGTATTCGGAAGGCCGAACTTGGGGTGCTATACACGCCTAGATCGGACAAAGACCGATTCCTCGCATAAAGCGGAAAAAATCTTTAAGGATTTGAAACCTCTCGAACTGTGACCAGCTCTCGCCGCATCATGACAGTCAATTTTCGGCTTTCTCTACTAAGGTGCTCCTCCGGAAGAACCGGGACACAATCGCAGTAGTTCTCCCTTTACTACCCTAGCCGATATAGCGGAACGTAGGATAGAAAGCACAGGAGCCGGGCAACCCAACTATTGACCAAAGACATGATTCGGAGCTGATGCATACAATGCTATAAGTTCGGGGTGCCGCACTGTCAAAAGTGTTCGGACTTTCTTGCCGTGTTATGGGGTACACTGAAGCCCCTGGCGAACTAAACGTACCAGAATGTATGGGTGCAATTTGTAATAAATAAATAGTCAAGGGAAAAAACGAAGTAATAAGCTGACGCTGCAAATTATTTTCCATTGTTATTTGAGTAATACATCAAGGCGTATGTATACAAGTAGTGCGATAAGCAAATAGGGCTATTTGACATGCCCTAACCAAGAGTGAGCTGCATGTAGGTATGTAAAACATGTATAGCGATGTTTAGCTGTCGGTGTACAAAAAGAGGGGTACACTTGTCGTACCCCTATAACTGTGCACGGGTAATTCGAGCCACGGACGCCACCACGCCAAGCAAGGCAAGGGAGGTAAGCCAAGGTAAGACCGAGGCTCAGAAAGAGCAGAACGACGCCAAGACCAAGACCACAAAGAGCAAAGGGGACGAAGCGGACTCCCCCGACAAGATCCTTGCCGGGGGGTGGTTTTAGCAAACCCGGCAAGGCCCTTGCCGTGGCAGCTTGCCCCACACCTACGGAGCGAATCACCCTTGAGTCCACTGCCCCCATGGGGCAAGAATTCGGGAGACATCCCCGTGGTGGCATGCAGATCTTTGTGAAGACATTCAAGATCAAATTCACACTATAGAAGATGACGACCCCTGGCGGGATCCCAGCCAAGGAGGACCACAAGACCCCCGGCAGGAGCCTTGCCGGGGATGATAGCAGGCGCCACGGCAAGACCCTCGCCGGGGCCCCGGCAAGACTCTTGCCGGGGCTATGGCGAGGCCCTTGCTAAAGGCACCCGTAGGGCCACCGTCAGGCCCACGCCAATTCCAAACCTCCACCGCCGTTCGCATGCGGCTATTGACCCAACCAGTTGGGCAAGCACCTGCGTGGCGGCAAGCAGATCTTCGTGGAGGCCCACCGCTGCGCCACCTCAGCTACCTGCCTGCCTACATGGCACCACAGGCACCGCTGGCCAGGGCGCGTGTCGACGCCATCGGCGACGGACAAGACTGGGCTCTCCCCCGCCCCCGATAAAGTAGGGACACCTAAGCACGATGCATTAGATGCGCCTTGTAACGTAATGCGAGGGATAAACTCGTATCACTGTGCCCTTTCCACCTCCTGTGTGCCACTGTGGCGGCCCCTTTCCCTATAAAAGGAGGCCCCGGGCGACCAGGAGAGGGATTCGACTTTTTGGAGCTCTTCACGCCCCATCGCTAGCTCAGAAACACAGATAAACAAATCACCAAAGCAGGAATAGGGTTTTACGCATCCTCGCGGCCCGAACCTGGATAAATAATCCGTGTGCTACCTATTTGATCCGCCCTTCTCACAACCCCGCGCCTCGCAACCATAGTAGGGATTCTCGTGATCCCATAGGTGTCGTCCTCGCACCGACATCTTTGGCGCGCCAGGTAGGGGGCGCAGTTGTGAGAATCGGCCCTAGCAGTTAGCCCGGCGCTCCTTCGCCTTCGTGACCCTGGGAGGGGAAAGGAGGCCAGAAGATCTACCTCGAGCGACGGCAGACGGAAGATAAGTTGCACTGAACCCTTGTTCGTACAACCCTTCTTATTTGATGTTATTTTCCCCCGGAGATGTCACGTCTTTGTATGGGAAACCTGTATGCCAGGGGGCTCTCCCACGATCGGCAACGCCCTTGTCCTATTTCGAGCCCGCTCGACAGCTCAAGTGGCTGCGTCGGGAGTGGCAGAGTAACCTTCCACGACCAACAACGCCCTCGGTTGTGATTCAAGTCAAGCTCGACAGTCCGAACGGCCGCGTTTGGAATGGAAAGGTGGCTCGTCTGGCAGCATGTGCACCCGGCAGGCCTTGGGGATCCGTCCCCAAAACGCTGCTAAGGGTTTTTGCACCGGCAAGCCTATCCGATCGACGAGGAACGCACATACAAAGAAGAATTGCACGGGGGAATAACATGCATGAAAGTTAAGAGTATTTTAAAGTTATATTACATCACGTCATAGCTGCGGTTCTAACTAAAGATAAAACCTGTCTTGATCGGGAACCCGCACCGGCGAAGAGGAACGAGATGCTTAATCCCGGTGCTGGCCTTCCACCCTCTTGATTTCGTCGATGCCGTCGGTGATGGGCTTGATGCGCTCCTTGAGCACCGTGAGGTCAACGCCATCCGACAAGCTCTTCATCGAGGCCGCGAAGTCGAGGTTGGGATTCCAGTGCGCCACCTTGGTGAGGACCTTGGTCACGACCCTCCAGCAAAGTCGCCGGGCCTCTTCGGCCAGCGTGGCCATTCTGTTGGAATGAAGATAGCCCAAGGCTCCAAGGACGCCCTCGAAGAACTGGGTCAGCTTGGTGTTGACGGTCCTGCCGTGCTCGGGGGCGTACCTCACGTTTGGCATCCCCATGGTGGCCAATTGCAAGGTGACCCTGCCGGCGACGACCTCCAGATGGCCGATCCACCTGTTCTCGCCCACCACATATTCCTGGTAGGAGGCGGCCTCGTTTGCCCGCAACTGCTTCTCCTCCTCGAGGCTCCTGGTTAGGGTCTCCTCCCGAGCCCTGCTCTCCGACAGCATCTTCTCGAGGCCCTCCAGCTTCAGCTTGAGGTCTCTGACGGAGTTCCGCGCGTCAGAGAGCTCCCCAGTCCTACTGATGACCGCTCCATGCGCCTCGACCAGGGCGCGGTTGAGCATGTCCTTCTCGCCGGACAGCCCGAGGGCCTGCTCCTTCAGTTCATCCTGCCCTGCTTCCAGCTCCTTCACCTTGCCGGCGTGGGCCAGAGCTTGGGCATAAAGTGCCTCCTTGTGCCTTTGCTCTAGCTCACGGGTCCGATGCACGACAAGGGCCTTGAGCTCCTCGTCCTTGCCGCGGAGCATTGCGATAAGCTTCACCTCACGCGCGGAGAGGCCCTCCTCTTGGGAATCCAGGGCAGCTTGATGCTGGTTTCGAGCGGCTTCGGCTGCGGCAGCTAGGTTCGCCACCTTCTCCTGGGCCTTCTCAATGTCGGCCATTTTCATGGTAAGCTCCACATCGCGCTTGGCCAATTCCTCCTGAAAGGCCCTCTGCTCCTCGCGAGTCTGGTGGAACCAGGTCTGCGTCTCAGCAACGCGCGCCTTGAAGTCCACCTCCGTGTTGTCCACCGCCGCCATCCTGGACTTGACCTTGTCCAGGCGGGCACGATAGAGCGCTTGGAGCTTCCGGAGGTCGGCCCCCATGGCGCGGAAAAGCTGCTCTTCTGCGGAACCATCACCGCCAACGCTCGGCTCATCAACCACCTCAAGCCCGGTGGCGGCAAGCACTTCGCCGTAAAAAGCCTCCCCCTCGGCGGGCGCTCGGCTTGACACCCCCGGGAGGTGGACGAAAAGACCGTTGCCCACCTTCAGATATTTGCCGGGGCCCGAGGTTGAGGAAGAGGGAGGCTGGTCACCCGCCACCGCCTCCTCAGTAGAGGCCTTGCCGGCCTCACCGGCAGGCCCACTACTGGCGTCCTTGGCAGGGACCCCACCAGACGCATCGGCAGCTCCCACAGCGGCGTCCTCGGCGGCACCCTTGGCGGCCTCCTCGGCGGCAATCCTGCTGGCCCCCGCCGCAGCTTCCTCAGCAGTGCCCCCAACAACAGTGTCCGCGTCCAACAAGTCTAAGGAGGGAGCGCCTGGGCAACAATGAGGGCGATGAAGCCAAGAAAAGGATAAAGGGGAAACAGAGATGAAGCGCGGATGACTCATCGGTGCCGGACTATGGAGCAGAGGTCCCCTCCCTGCCAGCATCCGGCGCAGCGACAGGATCACCAGCTCCCAAGTTCTCCTCCTCCTCCATGGGTGCAGGCTCCGCGTCTGGTGCCCTTGCCGGGGACGCCCCCCGCGGCGGCGTAGTTGACGGGGGTGGTGCGTTGGGAGTAGCCCTCTGCGGCTCCTCCTGCTGCCGCTCCCCTCCTGCAAACCCGGCAAGATCAGCGTCATGGCATCGAGCACCTATCACATGTCGAGTAAGAAGAGAGTGATGGGCTTACGCCGGGGGCTACGCCTGGGGCTGCTGTCCGGGCTACTCAGCACCACCAGCGGTGTCCCCGACGCCCCAGCCAGGGGCTGACTGCTCGCTAGGGTCCTCGCCCTCTTCACCCTCTGGTCCAAAGTCTCTGTCTCCCTGCAAAAGCAGAAATAGATCAAGACAAGCGAGTCGGTATGGGGAGGTGGAAATGAAAGTGAGGAACAGAGTACTTACTCGTCCTCTGTCTCCTCCTCGTCCGCCAGTTTCCTTTTCCTCTCCGGGCTAAGAGGCTCGAGGTCAAAAGGGAGCTCCACATCATCATCCGAGTCGACGCCTACCGGAGGAGGCGAAGAAGGCGGTGGGGTTCGTGTGCACCCAGATGAGGAAGGGGCCGTCGCCTTTTTCTTCTCAGCAGCCTTCGTCAGCCCCTTTGCTGCCATGGCCCTCGTGTGGCGCCCGGACCCCTCCAGGGTCAATTGAGACTGCACAGTCCTACCAGGCCAAACCGGCTCACCAGAGCCAGCTTGCCGCAGGACTCGCCCTCTTCCCCTGGTCGGTGTCGAGCCCGCCGCCATATCCTCCTCCTCCGACAACTCGTCGGCCGCATCCTCGACAAGCAGAGCTCCAGCATCGGCGCTGCTGACCTCCCCGGTGGCCACCACCCACAGGGTGAGCTGCTCCTCCTCCGCAGCCGTCGCGACCTTGTCTTCCACGCCCCCGGTGCTGCCAGCCTCCGTGGCAAGCTGTGCCTCCCTCGCCCTGATGGCGATGTAGTCCAGCTCTGCCTGGGTGGTGTCCATGACCAGCCGCCGCTTGGCGTCGGCATCGACGTATACTTCGGACAAGGAGTCAAAGAATTCCTGCACATCTGCGTCCGTTGGCTCCCTCCAGCTCGGGACAGGGCCGTGTGCGTTGCAGTCCGGCATCATAGCGATGATTTCGGACCGACGTGAATTATTGCACAACGGGACCACCCCCACCGGCAGCTAGAAGAACGACCCCCTGACGGCCTTGCCGACCTTCACGGCAGCTCTGGCGGCCTTGCCGGTCCGTTCGACCTCGCCGTCGCAACCCACACCAAGCTGGAAAAGCCGCTGACAGAAATGGGCATGCGCCATTACCGTGAAATTGTGATCGAGGCCAGGGCGGAGCCGCATAATATCGGCCGGGTTTGTAAAAAGCCAGGCCGGCCTCCTCTTATTATGCAACGGGGCAATCCGGCGGTGAATGAAGTCCGCCCCGATCATCTCTAGAGTGAGCCCGGCCCGGGTCAGCCGAAGGATCCTGGTGGTGGCGGCAGTCAGCCTCTCGTCAGTGGCATCAACATCACCCCAATCGCTGCCGCGAACCGGTGGCACTCGACGGACCTTGCAGAATTTCGGCGGGTCTTCATCTTCAATCCAGCACCATCGGCTACGCCATTCATCCCACCTCTCCTTCATGGCTCCCTCCGGGTACGCCCCTTTGGATCTTGGGATCCAGGCGATGCATCCGGAGACGGCGCCTCCGGGCTGCATTCGAGGGGAGAAATAATGGTGGAAGAGCGCCGTGTTGGGCTGCACTCCGGCAAAACCCTCGTAAAGATGCGCAAAGAGGGCCAGGCAGGCCACCGCATTCGGAGTAAAGTCCAAGAGACAAAAACCGAAGGTGTGCATAATGTCGCAGAAGAAATCGGAAACAGGGGGGCATAGCCCGCAGGAAAAGTAATCAACAAAAAAGGGATACCAATTTGGAGCAGGATCGGCGCAAGCGATAGGGACGACGCGCGTTGCCGGATGCCCCGAATTATCTCCCCCCGTCTTCACTCCCCATAAGGGCTTGAAGGAGGCCCGGAGCTCATGAACACCAATGGATGAGGGGAGAAAGAAGGCGGACTTCGTCCGGTCCCCCGACAGCGCACTCTCCGGTGGCTCCACGGTCCCAGAGCTCTTGGCTACTCCCTTACCGTTGGCGGATTTGGGTGCCATGGCAGCCAAGAAATCCAGAGGATTGAGGAAGAGGGGTGGTGAAACAGCAACGGCGGGCGGCAGCGAAACCTTAGGAGAGAAGGAAGGGAGGAAACAGCGACTCTGAGATCGGAAAAGGCACGAGGGAAGAAGAGAAAGTGAGCAGCGTGCCCACGGTTATTCCTTCTTATGGGGGAAGACGCGGGCCGCCTCCTTTCACATTAACTGCGACGTGACGCATGCACGCAGGGCTCAGCCCCACGCATGCCGCCCATGTCACACACGCCTCCCCACGCTGAGCCACGCGCGGGAGGTGTGGGAAGCGCGGCGCGCGAAGGGACTTACCGCGATAAAAACTACCCCACCTGCCCGCGCACCGTTTTTGGGACTAGCCCAACGACGCGATTACGCTCACATGTGGACCAGGCCCAGGGGCTCATGTCAGTGTACAAAAAGAGGGGTACACTTTTCGTACCCCTATAATTGTGCACAGGCAGTTCGAGCCACGGACGCCACCACGCCAAGCATGGCAAGGGAGGTAAGCCAAGGTAAGACCGAGGCTTGGAAAGAGCAGAACGACGCCAAGAGCAAGACCACAAAGAGCAAAGGGGACGAAGCGGACTCCCCCGGCAAGATCCTTGCCGGGGGGTGGTTTTAGCAAACCCGGCAAGGCCCTTGCCGTGGCAGCTCGCCCCACACCTACGGAGCAAATCAGCCTTGAGTCCACTGCCCCCATGGGGCAAGGATTCAGGAGACATCCCCGTGGTGGCATGCAGATCTTTGTGAAGACATTCAAGATCAAATTCACACTATAGAAGATGACGACCCCTGGCGGGATCCCAGCCAAGGAGGACCACAAGACCCCCGGCAGGAGCCTTGCCGGGGATGATAGTAGGTGCCATGGAAAGACCCTCGCCGGGGCCCCGATAAGACTCTTGTCGGGGCTACGGCGAGGCCCTTGCTAAAGGCACCTGTAGGGCCACCGTCAGGCCCACGCCAATTCCAAACCTCCACCGCCGTTCGCATGCGGCTGCTGACCCAACCAGTTGGGCAAGCACCTGTGTGGCGGCAAGCAGATCTTCATGGAGGCCCACCGCTGCGCCACCTCAGCTACCTGCCTGCCTACATGGCACCACAGGCACCGCTGGCCAGGGCGCGTGTCGACGCGCTCGGCGACGGACAAGACTGTGCTCTCCCCCGCCCCTGATAAAGTAGGGACACCTAAGCACGACGCATTAAATGCGCCTTGTCACGTAATGCGAGGGATAAACTCGTATCACTGTGCCCTTTCCACCTTGTGTGTGCCACTGTGGCGGCCCCTTTCCCTATAAAAGGAGGCCCCGGGCGACCAGGAGAGGGATTCGACTTTTTGGAGCTCTTCACGCCCCATCGCTAGCTCAGAAACACAGATAAACAAATCACCAAAGAAGGAGTAGGGTTTTACGCATCCTCGCGGCCCGAACCTGGATAAAGAATCCATGTGCTACCTGTTTGATCCACCCTTCTCACTACCCTGCGCCTCGCAATCGTAGTAGGGATTCTCGTGATCCCATAGGTGTCGTCCTCGCACCGACATTAGCAGAGACCACCTGGGGATTCCCTTGTACGTCAAAGCTCCTTGCTTCCTTGGTGTATCCGTCCCATGATGGGTCCGATGATCAGGTTATCGGAAGAGCCTCAAGAAGAGAGGAACATGAAAGAAAGAAAAATTGGAAGGTATGCGGATCCCGGGGCGGTTGAGCCGCATTGTGGACCGCGGTTTAGTTGTGCCTCCGTCTATGCCCATGGTATTTTAAGTGCGTAATTATGTACGCGCGGCACGGATTTTGCCGCTTGATTGGGACTAGGACCGAGGCCGAATTGCTAGACGAGCTCTGGACGGGCCGGACGATCCTGTTGCAGAGTAGTTCGGACTCGCTTGACGGTGTCCGGGGGTTTTATTGCCGAATTGAGGATCTGCCTAAGGAGGCTGCTCTGTACTTCTGCTGCAAGGGCCGCGGTGTGCTCCTCCGTACGGAGGGAGCGCTCCCTATTTCCATTGACTGTTATAACACCACAAGGTCCGGGCATCTTGAGCTTGAGGTAGGCATAGTGTGGCACCGCATTGAATCGAGCGAATGTGGTTCGTCAAAGCAGTGCATGATAACCACTGCGGAAGGGGACGATATAGAAGATTAACTCCTCGCTTCGGAAGTTGTCCTGAATCGAAGACTACTTCCAGTGTGATTAAGCCTGTACAACAGGCCTCTACACCTGGTATGACACACTTTGAAGGTGGTTTTGGTGGGTTTAATCCTTGAGGGATCGTTGCCCATTTTGCGCACTGTATCCTGATAAAGCAGGTTCAGGCTGCTACCACCGTCCATGAGGACTCGTGTAAGGTGGAGTCCATCAATAATAGGGTCAAGGACTAGGGCGGCTGAGCCGCCATGACGAATACTGGTCGGATGGTCCCTACGATCAAAGGTGGTCGGATAGGAAGACCATGGGTTGAACTTTGGGGCGACTGGCTCCATCGCGTAGACGTCCCTTAGTGCGCTTCCGCTCCCGCTTGGTAATATAGGTGGCGTATATCATATTTACCGTTTTGACTTGGGGGGAAATTTCTTCTGTCCCCCTGTGTTCGGTGGCCGGGGCTCCTCGTCGTCATCACTATGTGACCCGTTTTCCTTGTTTTCGGCATTTAGTTTGCCGGCCTGTTTAAATACCCAACATTCTCTATTAGTGTGGTTAGCTGGTTTATCGGTGGTGCCGTGGATTTGACATGGACGATCGAGTATGCGGTCCAGACTGGATGGGCCCGGATTGTTTCTTTTAAATGGCTTTTTCCATTGACCGGATTTGGAGCCACTGAATCCGGCGTTGACGGCCGTGTCTTCGGCATTATCGCCATTATTGCAATGCTTGTGTCTGTTGTGTCGGGGCTTGCCGTTGCTATCTCTGGCGTTTGAAGTGCCAGGATCTATTGATGTGTTGTTGCTACGAGCCAACCAGCTATCCTCGCCCGCACAAAAGCGGGTCATGAGTGTCGTAAGGGCTGCCATGGACTTCGGATTCTCTTGGCCGAGGTGTCGGGCGAGCCACTCATCACGGATGTTGTGCTTAAAGGCCGCTAGGGCTTCGTCATCCGGACAGTCGACGATTTGGTTCTTTTTAGTTAAGAACCGAGCCCAAAATTTCCTGGTTGACTCTCCGGGCTGTTGGGTTATGTGACTTAAGTCATCAGCGTCCGGTGGTCGCACATAAGTGGCCTGAAAGTTTTCAAGGAATGCGTCTTCCAGGTTCTCCCAACTACAAATGGAGTTTCCCGGCAGATTATTCAGCCAATGCCGAGCTGGTCCCTTGAGTTTTAGTGGGAGGTACTTGATAGCATGGAGATCATCGTCGTGAGCCATGTGAATGTGGAGAAGGAAATCTTCAATCCATACCGCGGGGTCTGTTGTCCCATCATATGGTTCGATATTTACGAGTTTAAACCCTTCTGGGAATTCATGCTCCATTACTTCGCCAGTGAAGCATAGGGGGTGTGCAGCGCCTCTATGCCGGGCTACATCGCGACACAGTTCGGATGAATCTGATCTGCTGTATTCGGCCCAGACGGATTTGTATTTAGTATATCCTGCATGGCGGTCATCGTCATGTGTTGGGGCGCGCCCCCGCGATTCGTAGATCGATCTTGACTGTCCTGCTTTGTTTTGCAATTCGTCTTGCAGGTCATGCGTGTAGCCCCGGGCCTTCGTGTTTCTATTTGTTCGGCGACGGGGTGTGGGCTGGTGTTCGGACTGATACGCCGCTTTGTCTCGGCCACGAGGTGGTCGGTCAGCCGCATCCTGCGCTGGTAGTATAGGCTCTAGTGCCTCGCCCTCGAATTGAGGTAACAACCTCCGCCTCGGGTAACTTTTGGTTGGGCTTTCGAGTCCGTATTCCTCGGCCACCAGGACCTCAGTCCATCTATCAGTGAGCAGATCTTGATCAGCTTCAAGCTGCTGCTGTTTTTTCTCCAGGCTCTTTGCAGTGGCTATAAGCCGGCGCTTGAAGCGCTCCTGCTTGACGGGATCCTCAGGCACGGTAAATTATTCGTCGCCGAGGCTCACCTCGTCTTCGGAGAGGGGCATGTAATTGTCATCCTCCGATTCTTCATTCATTGCTTGTTCATCGGGGCTAGCTTGCCCGTCCTCCCGTCCGGCCTGTTCGAAGCTTGGCTGGGCGGGATTGTTTTCGTCTTCGGCATCATCCGGAGTGCTATTATCTCTTGTGCCGGTATCGCTGTTTCTACCCTGGCGTGGTTTAGAGCGGCGCCGCTGATGTCGGTGCTTTGGCTGCTTCTCAAGAGGATTATCCTCCGTTGCATCCTTTTGATCCTCGCCATTGTTTCTTCTGGGTGTGGCCACCATATATATGTCGTACGATGAGGTGGCTGTCCAGCGCCCTGTGGGCGCTGGTTCCTGTTCTTCTCCGGCATCGTTGTCCATACCGTCATGTCTTCGGAGTCGAAATCAAGAATGTTGGTTAAGTCGTTGATAGTGGCTATTAAGTGGGTGGTGGGTGGGTAACGAATTCCTTCATCATCCGCTTCCCACTCAAGCCAGACATAGTTCGGCCAAGAGTCTCCTGACAAGGAGAGAGAATTTAATGAGTTTAGCATGTCGCCCAAGGGCGAGTGCTGAAAGATGTCCGCGGAGCTGAACTCCAAGATCGGTACCCAGTTAGATACGATGGGCGCTGATACGCGCGGCTCGGAGCCTATGGCCGGAAATGAGTCCGAGGGTCCGATGACACATACCTCATTGGAAGTGAAATCTGTGTTCGGCTCTATCGCTGTTGAGTGTGCGGCTTCCGTGGTGGGGTCCATCCTCCCATCCTCGGATGGCATGATCTGCACTGGATCTAAAGTCAGGGCGGTGAGATCTCCTGAACACCGTCCGACGATAGATCTAGGTCATGCTCATCATCGATGCAGGGTGTACTTGTCATGGGCTCAAATCCGTCGAAGATCAAGTCTCCGCGGATGTCGGCAGTGTAGTTCAGGCTTCCAAACCTGACCTGATGGCCAGGGCGTAGCTATCGATCTGCTCCAGATGGCCAAGCGAGTTGGCCCACAGTGCAAAGCCGCCGAATACGAACGTCTGTCCGGGGAGGAAAACCTCACCCTAGACCACGTCGTTGTAGATGATAGAAGGAGCTATCAAGCCTAATGGTGACGACATAGTGGAACTCTCAATGAAAGCACCAATGTCGGTGTCAAAACCAGCGGATCTCAGGTAGGGGGTCCCAAACTGTGCGTCTAAGGCTAATGGTAACAGGAGGCGGGGGACACGATGTTTACCCAGGTTCGGGCCCTCTCTATGGAGGTAATACCCTACTTCCTGCTTGATTGATGTTGATGATATGAGTATTACAAGAGTTGATCTACCACGAGATCGTAGAGGCTAAACCCTAGAAGCTAGCCTATGATTCTGATTGTTTTTGTCCCACGGACTAAACCCTCCGATTTATATAGACACTAGAGGGGGCTAGGGTTACACAGAGTCGGTTACAGAGAAGGGAATCTACGTATCCGAATTGCCAAGCTTGCTTTCCACGCAAAGGAGAGTCCCACTCGGACACGGTACGAAGTCTTCAATCTTGTATCTTCATAGTCCATCAATCCGGCATAAGCATATAGTCTGGCTGTTTGAGGACCCCCTAATCTAGGACTCCCTCAGGCGCGCCCAACCCCCTGGGGCTCGCCCTATGCCTCGTGGACTCTCCGTGGGCCCCCCTGACTTGTTCTCGATGCCAACCTCTCCTATAAATCCCTCAAACCTCCAGAAAATAATCTAGATCAGGAGTTCCACCACCGCAAGCCTCTGTAGCCACCAAAAACCAATCGGGACCCTGTTCCGGCACCCTGCTGGAGGGGGGAATCATCACTAGTGGCCATCTTCATCATCCCAACGCTCTCCATGATGAGGAGGGAGTAGTTCACCCTCGGGGCTGAGGGTATGTACCAGTAGCTATGTGTTTGATCTCTCTCTCTCTCTCTCGTGTTCTTGATATGGCACGATCTTGATGTATCGTGAGCTTTGCTATTATAGTTGGATCTTATGATGTTTCTCCCCCTCTATCTTCTTGTAATGGATTGAGTTTTCCCTTTGAAGTTATCTTATCGGATTGAGTCTTTAAGGATTTGAGAACACTTGATTTATGTCTTGTGTGGGATACCCGTGGTGACAATGGGGTATTATATTGATTCACTTGATGTATGTTTTGGTGATACTCTTGCGGGTTCCGTGACCTTGGGAATCTATGCATAGGGGTTGGCACACGTTTTCGTCTTGACTCTCCGGTAGAAACTTTGGGGCACCCTTTGAAGTTCTTTGTGTTGGTTGAATAGATGAATCTGAGATTGTGTGATGCATATCGTATAATCATACCCATAGATACTTGAGGTGACATTGGAGTATCTAGGTGATATTATGGTTTTGGTTGATTTGTGTCTTAAGGTGTTATTTTACTACGAACTCTAGGGCTGTTTTTGACACTTATAGGAATAGCCCAATGGATTGATCGGAAAGAATAACTTTGAGGTGGTTTCGTACCCTACAATAATCTCTTCGTTTGTTCTCCGCTATTAGTGACTTTGGAGTGACTCTTTGCTGCACGTTGAGGGAATGTTATATGATCCAATTATGTTATTATTATTGAGAGAACTTGCACTATTTAAAGTATGAACCCTAGGACTTGTTTCGAAGCATTGCAGTACCGTTTACGCTCACTTTTACAACTTGTTACCTTGCTGTTTTATATTTTTAGATTACAACAACCTATATCTACCATCCATATTGCACTTGTATCACCATCTCTTCACCAAACTACTGCACCTATACAATTTACCATTGTATTGGGTGTGTTGGGGACACAAGAGACTCTTTGTTATGTGGTTGCAGGGTTGTTTGAGAGAGACCATCTTCATCCTACGCCTCCCACAGATTGATTAACCTTAGGTCATCCACTTGAGGGAAATTTGCTACTGTCCTACAAACCTCTGCACTTGGAGGCCCAACAACGTCTACAAGAAGAAGGTTGCGTAGTAGACATCACAAGGCGCTACTACGAGCACTAGTAAGGAACACATCAATAACATGTATATCAAATATACCTTTATTCAGTTTGCCATCCTTCTTATCTGCCAAGTACTCGGGGCAGTTCCGCTTCCAGTGACCATTTCGCTTATAGTAGAAGCACCCAATTTCCGACTTGGACCAGCTTTAGGCTTCTTCACGGGAGCGGAAACTTGCTTGCCGGTCTTCTTGAAGTGCCCTTTCTTTCCCTTGCCCTTTTTCTTGAAACTGGTGGTCTTGTTAACCATCAACACTTGATGCTCTTTCTTGATTTCTACCTCCACTCATTTTAGCATCGCGAAGAGCTCGGGAATCATTTTCGTCACTATAGGTGGGAAACGACACCTATGGGATCACAAGAATCCCTACTAGGGTTGTGGGGCACTGGGTGGTGAGTAGAGCAGGATCAGCAGTCAGTTCAAGCACGCGGGTCGTTTACCCAGGTTCGGGCCGCATGGATGCGTAAAACCCTAGTCCTGCTTTGATGTGTGTATTTGTGTTCTTGAGGTTCTTGAACTAGCTACAATGGGCGTAACTTATCCAAAAGTCCGGGTCCTTCTCCTGGATGCCTCAGGCGTCCTTCTATAAGCAAGGGGATTGCCACAGTGGCACACAGGAGGTGGCATCGGGGTACTGTGATTAAGCCTATCCCTTGCCATTACGGGACAAAGTGCATTTAATGCGCCCCTAACGTGTCCCCTCCACTTTACCGCCACTTTGCCCTGCTTCGACACGCGCCTGGGCCAGCGAGGCGGTTAGCGCCATGTAGGCTGGCAGGCTGCTGAGGTGGCACGGTGGTAGGGCCTTCACGAAGATTTGCATGCCACCATGTAGGCATGTGCTGAGTTGCTTGAGAAGCCTTGTGCCGACACGTAGGTGCCTGCCCAGCTAGTGGGCTGGCAGCTGCATGGGAGCCGTGGCAGAAACCTGGTGAGTGCGGGCCCGGCCGTGGCTTCGCAGATGTTCTCGGCAAGGGCCTTGCCAGGGACCCGGTAAGGGTCTTTCCACGGCGTTGCGGTCGTCCCCGACAAGGATCTTCCTGGGGGTCTTGTGGGTTTCCTCGGCGAGGATCTCGTCGAGGTTCGTCGTCTTCTACTCTTCTGATTTGAAGTGTTCCTTGTCTTCACAAAGATCTGCATGCCACCATGGAGGCGCCTCCCGAGCATATGTTCCAACGTGGTCGGTGCCGTTTGGAGAAACTGGGGCCCAAGGGTGGCGCGCCCTGCTGGCGTCAGGTAGGCTGCCCCGGCAAGGGCCTTGCCGGGGCCGTGGGGGCTGCCCCGGCAAGGGCCTTGCCGGGGAAACCATTTCTCCTTCTTGCTGTTTATGCTTCTATCTTGGCGTTGCTTCGGCCGTCCCGTTGCTTTGATTTCCTGTCTCTGCCCTGCTCAAGTGTGGCCGTGGGCGCGGCTTTGACTGCCCGTGCACAAACAAGGGGTACAAAAAGAGTGCCCCTATTTTGTTACACTAACGGGAGCCCCCGGGCCCGGGACACACATAAGTGCGAGACGTTGTTGGGCCAGGCCCAGAATGGTGCGCGGCAGGCGGGGCATTTTTTTTAACGCGGTAACTTTCCGTCCGCCGCGCTTCCCCACGATGACCGTTGAACGCGTGATGTGGGGGTCATGCGTGATGTGGGGCATGCGTGGGGCAGTCACAGTAGGCATGCATCATGTTGCAATGAATGGGCAAAGAGGTGCCCCGCGCCTTCCCCCTAAAAAGGAATAACCGCGGGCGCGCGGCTCATTTACCCCCTGTGCTTCCCCCAATCTCGCCATCACCATCCCCATCTTCTTCCTCCCCAAGATCTTGCTCGCTGCTGCTGCGTTTGCCACTGCCCCCAGCTTCTCGCTTTCTTCCCAACCGCCATGGCACCCAAGTCTGGCAGGGGCAAAGGCGTGGTCGAGGATACGAGGGAGAAGGAGACGCCGGAGAGCAAGGCGGCGGCACGGCAGGCGCAGGCCGCCTACTTCGTCCCGTCGTCCGTCGACGCCCTCGAGCTCAGGGACTACTACAAGCCGCTGTGGGGGGCGGCGATGTCAGCACACCCCGCCACGCGTGCCCTCCCCGCAGATTGCAAGAAGGGCGGGCAGAAACGATACCCATTCTTCATCGACTTCTTCTTCTGCGGGCTTTGCCCCCCTTTTTCCGACTTCTTCAATGATATCATGCGCACTTTTGGCTTTGACCTGCTGGATCTTACGCCGAATGTCATGGCGTATCTGGCGTATTTCACCCATCTTTGCGAGGGTTTCGCCGGAGTGGTGCCCAGCATGGTGCTTTTCCGCCACTACTTCTCCCCCCGCGTCCAACCTAGGGGTGCTCTTTTTGGGACCGTCACCTGGATCCCGAGGATTCAGGAGAGAGGCGCGTACCCAGATGGTGCCACGAAGGACAGGTGGGAAGAATGGCGGGGCCGATGGTGCTGGATCGTGGAGGAGGACCCGCCAGAGTTCTGTCGGGGCATTCGTCAGGAGCCGCTGCCCCGCGGCGCGAACTGGAGCGACCTCGACCCCAACGATAAGAAGTTCTCGATTGCCACCACTAGGATCCGCCGCCTTACCGAGGCCGAGCTCACCCTCGAGATGATCGCGGCGGATTTCATCCGCCACTGGATTGCTCCGCTACACAAGAAGGGGAGGCCGACATTGGATTTCAGGAACGCGGCTGGCATCATGAGGCTCCACAATGGCCTGCTGAACAACTTCACGGTGCTGGGGCACTCCTGGTATTGCCAGAGGCTCTTCCAGCTCGAGGTGTACGCCGGCGGCAAGGTGAGGAGGACCGGCAAAGCTGCAAAGTCCGGCAAGGTCGTCAAGGGGCCCTTGTTCGGGCTGCCGCCGGGAGTGGTCCCATTGAGCAACAACTCCCGGCAGGCTGAAATCTTGGCCATGATGCCGCCCTTCAACGCGCACGGTCTTGACCCGGCCTGGGTCGATCCCCCGGCGTTCAAGGTGGAAGAGTTCTTCGCCAATTTGGTCGAAGAACTCGACCACGAGGAACCGTGGCTCATCCAGGACACCACCCAGGATGAGCTGAACTATATTGTTGCTAGGGCAATGGAGGTGGAGCTCGCCAGGATCGCTGGCGAGGCCGGCGGCATGGAGAACGAGGCCGCCGCGGCCGCAGAGGAGGAGGAGCTAACTGCATGGGTGAAGTTTGTCAAGGAGGCGGACAGTGCCAGCACCGAGGCCCCCTTGCCAAAGGCATGGGCGAGGGGCCATCCGAGGAGGAGGCCGAGGCCGGCGAGCCCCCGGCTACACAGAAGAGGCGCGTCCTATGTCGGGCCAGCTCCGGCGAGCCGGTCCAGCCCGGCAAGGCCGTGGCACGGCAAGGGGCTCCAGGGGAGACCGCACGCGTGACGAGGGCCGCGGCGGCGAAGAAGGAGGTTGGGGCAGTGAAGAAGAAGACTGCGGTGGCGAAGAAGAAGACGCCCGCCTCTTCTTCATCAAAATTCTTCCGAACTCCTTCACCTCCCCCTCGCCCCACAGGCGCTGGCATGCACATCGGCTTCGACTTCTCATCCCTCAGCCCGAGGGGGAAGAGGAAGGTAGCAGAGGAGGAGGAAGAGGACGAGTAAGCGCTCTGCCTCTCGCCATTTCCATCCTTACGAATCACGCCGCCCTCCTTGATTTGACTTATTCTCGCAGGGAGACGGAGATGCTGGCTCAGCGGGAGGCAAAGAGGGCCAAAGCCTTGATGGGCAGTCCGCCCCTGATGGGTACTTCAAAGGCACCGCTGGTGGTGGAGAGCAGCCTGGACAGCAGCCCGCGGCATAGCCCCCGGCTCAGCTCCCAGCATAAGTTCACCATCCACCCTTTGCCAACGCTTGCTGGGGACTGATTCTCTTGTCGTTGACCTTGCCGCGGTTTGCAGGAGAGGAACGACAGAAGGAGGAGCCACCAAGGGCCTCCCTCACCACGCCGCCCCCATCGACCACACCATCCCGAGGGGCGTCCCCGGCAAGGGCGCCAGGTATCGAGCCCATGCGCACGGATTAGGAGGTAGACTTGGGCGCTGGCGGCTCCTCCCCGGCAACAGACGTTGGCAGGGAGGGGGCCACATCTTCCGAGTCTGGCACGGGTGAGTCATTTGTTCTCCCTTGCTTTTCTTTCTTTTTTTTTCTGAACCTTGGCTTTGGCCCTGCCTTATTTCCTCCTCTGGCGTCCAGGTCACACTCCTCGACGGACCAGGTGGACACCGACACCATCATCGAGGAGGCTGCCGTGGACGCCGTGGCTGAGGCTGAGAAGGTTGCCACCAAGGAGGCCGCCGAGACCATGGCCGAGGATGCTGCCAAGTGGTTTGCCGGGGAGACCGGCGGGGGCGCCGCCGAGGAGGCCGGCAAGGGCGCTGCCGAGGAGGAGGCCAGCAAGGGCGCTGCCGAGTAGGAGGTGGTTAATGACCAACCCTCTTTGTCTGCCGCCTACGGCTCGGTCAAGTACCTGAAGGTGAGCGACGACATGTTCGTTCACCTCCGAGGGTCCGCAAGCACAAGGGTGCCAACCGAGGGGGAGGTGTTTGACGACGAAGTGCTCGCCGCCGCCTGGCTTGAGGTCATCGACGAGCCGAGCGCTGGTGGCGGCACCCAGGAGGAGCGGCTCCTCCAGTCAATGAGCGTCAGCTTCAACAAGCTTCAAGGAGGTGGTGGCGCTCAAGGTGGAAGAGACCTTGCGGAGCGCGTCGCCAAGGCGCGGGCTTGGTTCCGCCTGGCCCACGAGGAGCTGAAGGCTGCCTAAGACCAGTTGGCGCAGCGCGACCTGGGACTCCTCCTGAAGCAGGCCGACTTGGAGAAGGCCCGGGAGGAGGCGAGGGAGGAGGCCTCCAAGGCCGAGGCCATCCAGTCTCAGCGTGAGGCCGAGCTGAACTCCCAGGAGGAGAACCTTGTCGCCCGTGAGACGACGCTTGCCGCTACACTCCGCGGTAAGGATGAGGAAGTCGAGAAGCTTGTCGCGGCGCAGACCCAAGAGCTGGAGCATAAGCACAGGGAAGCGCTCGATGCCCAGGCTCTGGTCCACGGCAACAAGGTGAAGGATCCGGAGGCGGAGCGGGATGGCCTAGCGAAGTGAATCCTGGAGCTATCCTCGGATAAGAACACGCTCAACGAGGCTCTGGTCGAAGCGCATTCCACGGTCCTCAGCAAGGCTAGGCTACTCACCACAGCCAACGACACCATCAAGGACCTGAAGCTCAAGCTGTTGAGCCTTGAGGGTGCGCTTTCGGAGGCCTAGACCCGGGAAGGAGCCCTGACCAAGAGCCTGGCGGAGGATAAGCAGCTGCGGAAGAATGACTCCGCCAACCATGCAGACTCTGTGAAGGGCGACAAGATCTGGAACGACCGCCTCGCCAACGTTGTCAACAGGATCACCAAGCATCTGGCCGGTGTGAAGATGCTGGAAGTGAGGTATGCCCCGGAACCGGGCACAAGCCCCCACGCCAAGATGACCTTGTTCTTCGAGGGCGTTCTTGGTGCCTTGGAACGACTCGACTCCAACCAGGCGAGCTCCTTGGCCAACGAGTCCCGGATGATTTGCCAGGGTGCCATGACCAAAGTTCTCACCAAGCTGGCATTCTGGAACCCCAACCTCGACTTCGATGCCGCGCTGGACAGCTTTTCGGGCGATGCAGACCTCTTGGGGATCAAGGAGCGCATCGAGCCCATCATCAGCCGCGTCAGTGGAATCCAGAGGTTGGAGGGCCAGCGCCGGGATTAGGCGCCTCGTTTCTTGTTGCCGCTGCAGGTTCATGAACAAGACAATTCGCATCTTTAGTTAGAACCGCAGCAACAACTGGTGTAATATAACTCGACAGTACTTTTAATATGATGCATGTTATTTCCCTGTTTAACCTTTCTCTGTATGTCCACCCTACGCTTACTGGGTAGGCTTGCCGGCGCGTAAACCCAAACCACTGCGCTTCGAAGGACGGATCCTTTGGCGGCCGGCATGGCGTGCTTGCCGCCGTGCAAACCAACTTGCCGTTCTCAGCGTGGCCACTCGAAGTGCCGAGCGGACTTGAGGCAAAGCGAGAGCGTTGCCGATATCGAAAGGCCACACTACCGCTCTCGACGCAGCCGCTCGATCTGTTGAGCGGACTTGAAACAGACCCAGAGCGTTGCCGATAATGGAAGGGCCCCACTGCGTGCAGGTTTCCCATACAGAGGAAAGATCTCCGAGGAAGATAACCTTATATAAGAAGGAATCATTCGAAGTTTTTGCATGACTTAGCTTTTTTTGTCATCGCGCAAACGCTCGCCGCATCCGCCGACGGGGCTGCTCGCCTGATCGCCTTCTTCCTCGGAATCCATGGCGATGAAGAGCTGTGCCACTAGCTGCAAAACTAGATGCTCACTACTGCGCCCCCTACCTGGTGCACCAAAGATGTCGGTGGGAAACGACACCTATGGGATCACAAGAATCCCTACTACGGTTGCAGGGTGCTGGGTGGTGAGGAGAGAAGGATCAGCAGTCGGTTCAAGCATGCGGGTCGTTTACCCAGGTTCAGGCCGCAGGGATACGTAAAACCCTAGTCCTGCTTTGATGTGTGTATTTATGTTCTTGAGGTTCTTGAACTAGCTACAATGGCCGTAGCTTGTCCAAAAGTCCAAATCCTTCTCTTGGATGCCTCGGGCCTCCTTTTATAAGCAAGGGCATCGCCACAGTGGCACACAGGAGGTGGCATCGGGGTACTATGATTAAGCCTATCCCTTGCCATTACGGGACAAAGTGCATTTAATGCACCCCTGACGTTTCCCCTCCACTTTACCGCCGCTTTGCCCTGCTTCGACACGCGCCTGGGCCAGCGAGGCGGTCAGCGTCATGTAGGCTGGTAGGCTGCTGAGGTGGCGCGGTGGTAGGGCCTTCACGAAGATTTGCATGCCACCACATAGGCACGCGCTGAGTTGGCTGAGAAGCCTTGTGCCGACACACAGGTGCCTGCCCAGCTGGTGGGATGGTGGATGCATGGGAGCAGTGGCAGAAACCTGGCGGGTGCGGGCCCGGCCGTGGCTTCGCAAACGTCCTCGGCAGGGGCCTTGCCGGGGCCCCGGCAAGGGTCTTGCCGCGGCGTTGCGGTCGTCCCCGGCAAGGATCTTTCCGGGGGTCTTGTGGGTTTCCTCGGCAAGGATCTCGCTGAGGTTTGTCATCTTCTACTCTTCTGATTTGAAGTTTTCCTTGTCTTCACAAAGGTCTGCATGCCACCATGGAGGCGCCTCCCGAGCCTATGTTCCAATGTGGTCGATGACGTTTGGAGAAACTCGGGCCCAAGGGTGGCGCTCCCTGCTGGCGTCAGGTAGGCTGCCCCGACAAGGGCCTTGCCGGGGCCGTGGGGGCTGCCCCGGCAAGGGCCTTGCTGGGGCAAACCATTTCACCTTCTTGCTCTTTATGCTTCTGTCTTGGCGTTGCTTCGGTCGTCCCGTGGCTTTGATTTCCTGTCTCTGCCCTACTCAAGTGTGGTCGTGGGCGCGGCTCTGACTGCCCGTGCACAAATAAGGGGTACAAAAAGAGCGCCCCTATTTTGGTATACCGACAGTCATCCATTTCATATTATAGTTCATTATGAAGCCTTGTAGCTTGGTGGCAGTGACTGAAGAACTCTATCAATAACACTCTCAACTGGAAGATCAATTCCCAGCTGAGTCAAGTGGTTGTGGTACCCAGACATTCTTAGTATGTGTTCACTGATAGAACTATTCTCCTCCATCTTACAGCTAAAGAACTTGTTGGAGACTTCATATCTCTCGACCCGGGCATTAGCTTGAAATATCAACTTCAACTCTTTGAACATCTCATATGCTCCATGGCGTTCAAAACACTTTTGAAGTCCTAGTTCCAAGCTGTAAAGCATGGCACACTAAACTATCGAGTAGTCATCAGATCGAGCCTGCCAGACGTTCATAAAGTCTGCATCAGCTCCTACAGCAGGTCTGTCACCTAGCAGTGCATCAAGGACATAATTCTTCTATGCAGCAATGAGGATAATCCTCAAGTTACGGACCTAGTCCGTGTAGTTGCTACCATCATCTTCAACTTAGCTTTCTCTAGGAACGCATTAAAATTCAAGCGAACGGTAGCACAGGTCATTGATCTACAACATAGATTTGCAAAAACTATTAGGACTAAGTTCATGATAAATTTTAGTTCAAATAATCAAATTACTAATGAACTCACACTTAAATCAACATCCCTCAAGTTGTCTAAGTGATACATGATCCAAATCAACTAACCCAAGTCCGATCATCACGTGAGATGGGGTAGTCTTCAATGGTGAACATATCCATGTTGATCATATCTACTATATGACTCACGTTCGACCTTTCGGTCTCTAGTGTTCCGAGACCATGTATGTACATGCTAGGCTCATCAAGTTTAACTCGAGTATCCTGTATGTGCAAAACTGGCTTACACCCGTTGTATGTGAACGTAGAATCTATCACAACCGACCATCATGGGGTGCTTCGAAACGAAGAACTTTATCAACGGGGCATACTCGGGGAGAACACTTCTATCTTGAAATTAAGTGAAGGGGTCATCTTATAATGCTACTGTCGTTCTAAGCAAAATAAGATGCATAAAGGATAAACATCACATGCAATTAAAATATGTAACATGATATGGCCATCATCATCTTGTGCTTTTGATCTCCATCTCCAAAGCAATGGCATGATCTCCATCATCACCGGTGTGACACCTTGATCTCCATCATTGCGTCGGGGGCGTCCGCCAACTATTGCTTCTACAACTATTGCTAACACATAGCGATGAAGTAAAGCAATTACATGGCGCTAAGTGATTGAGACACAAGTCATACAATAATTAAAGATAACCCTAAGTCTCCTTTCGGTTCAAATACTCATCGACATGCAAGTCGTGAACTTATTACAAAACATGATCATCTCATACATCAACATATATCATATCACGTCTTGGCCATATCAAATCACAACATGCCCTGAAAAAAGAAGTTAGACGTTCTCTACTTTGTTATTTCAAGTTTTATGTGGCTGCTACGGGCAACTAGCAAGAACCATTCTTACCTACGCAAAACCACAACAATGATTATCAAGTTGCTATTTAACCTTCTGCAAGGACCGCCATAGTCAAATTAGAGTCAACTTAGTAGGAGAAACAGACACCCGCCAGCCACCTTTACGCAAAACAAGTTGCATGTTAGTAAGTGGAACCGGTCTCATGTACGTGGACATGTAAGGTTGGTCCGAGCCGCTTCATCCCACAATACCGCCGAATCAAAATAAGACATAGGTGGTAAGCAATATGAACATCACCGCCCACAACTCCTTTGTGTTCTACTCTTGCATATCATCTACGCATAGACATGGCTCTGATACCACTGTTGGGAAATGTTGCATGGAAAAAAAATCTACGCACATAAGATCTATCCATGGAGATGCATAGCTACGAGAGGGGGAGAGTATATACATACCCTTGTAGATTGCTAAGCGGAAGATTTTATCAGTGCGGTTGATTTAGTCGTACACCTTCATGATCCGTTTCGATCAAGCACGGAACGTAAGGCACCTCCGTGTTCAGCACAAGTTCAGCTCGATGACGTCCTCGCCTTCTTGATCCAGCAAGAGGGGCAAAGTAGTAGATCAGTTTCGGTAGCACGACGGTGTGGTGACGGTGGTGGTGAAACTATTTCCGCACGGCTTCGCCGAGCACAACGGATTTAGAGCAGACGATGAACAAGAGGGAGAGGGGGGACCTATGCACGGCTTGGAGCATCGTGGTGTGTGGCGCCCCCTCCCCTCCTCTCATATATATAGGTGGAGGGGGAAGGGAGGCAGCCTAGGGCGCACCCCAAGGGGGGCGAGGGCTGCCCTAGGGCACCTGCCAAGGCGCCTCCCTTCCATACTTGGCGTGTGGGGGGAGGAAAGGGGGGCGGCGGCCCCTAGGGCGCCTCCCCTTCTCCCTTGTGTGGAGAAAGATGGGAGGGGGGCAGCCTCTCCTACTTCCTTCCTAGGTCTGGCGACCAGGAGGTGGGGCGCGACAGTCCCCTCGTGGGATGGTGTGCTCCCCTCCTTTTGACCTGTTAGGCCCAACAACTCCCCATGGCCTTCTCGAACCCCTTTCAGTGAGCCGGTAATTATTCGGTGTATTCCGGAACCCTTTCGGAGACTGAATACGATCATCCTATATATCAATCTTTACCTATGGACCATTCCAAACCTCCTCATTATGTCCGTGATTTCATCCGGGACTCCGAACAATATTCGGTCACCAACCTACATAACTCATATAGTACTATATCATCAATGAACGTTAAGCGTGCAGACTCTATGGGTTCGAGAATGATGTAGACATTACCGAGAGGCTTCTCCAGTCAAAAACCAATAGCGGGACCTGGATGCCCATATTGGTTCCTACATATTCTATGAAGATCTTTATCAGTCGAACCTTTATGACAACATACAGAGTTCCCTTGTCCGTCGGTATGTTACTTGCCCGAGATTCGATCGTCGGTATCTCCATACCTAGTTCAATCTTGTTACCGGCAAGTCTCTTTACTCATTCCGTAATACATCATCTTGTAACTAACTCCTTAGTCACTTTGCTTGGAAGCTTCTTGTGATGTTGTATTACCGAGAGGGCCCAGTGATACCTTTCCATCATACCGAATGACAAATCCCAATATCGATCCATGCCAACTCAACTGACACCTTCAGAGATACTTGTAGAGTACCTTTATGATCACCCATTTACAAAGTGACGTTTGATACACACATGACATTCCTCCAGAGTCCGGTAGTTGCATGATCTCATGGTCGAAGGAACATGTATTTGACATTAAGAAAGCAGTAGCAATAAACTAAACGATCATATGCTATGCTAACGGGTGGGTCTTGTCCATCAGATCATTCTCCTAATGACGTGATCCCGTTATAAAATGACAACCCATGTCTATGGTCAGGAAACCATAGCCATCTTTTGATCAACGACCTAGTCTAGTAGAGGCTTACTATGGACTTTGTATTTGTTTTTGTATTCACACATGTATTTAAGTTTCCGATCAATACAATTATGGCATGAATAATAAACCTTTATCATGATTAATGAAATATAGTAATAAACACTTTATTATTGCCTCTAGGGCATATTTCCAACAATCCAACCATTTGAACCTTGATTTCTAGCCTCCCCAAGTTGCTTTCCACTCCAATGCTCTCCTACCCAAGCCAAATTTGTGAGAGAGTGATTGAGTGTTGAGGAGACTATCTTTTGAATCACAAGAGCAAGGATTTCATCATCAACACACCATCTATTACCTTTAGGAGAGTGGCGTCTCCTAGATTGGTTAGGTGTCACTTGGGAGCCTCCAAGATCATGTGGAGTTGAACCAAGGAGTTTGTAAGGGCAAGGAGATCGCGTACTTCGTGCAGATCTACCCCGAGTAAGGCTAGTACTTTGTGGGCGTAATTCATGGTGGAATAGGTAAGGGTGCTTCTTCGTGGACCCTTCATGGAAGGATCCCTCTATGGACTGCACAACCGTTACCCTTCGTGGGTTGAAGTCTCCATCAATGTGGTGTTGGGGAACGTTGCGTGAAAATAAAAAAAAATCCTACAAACACCCAAGATCTAATCTAGGAGATGCAAAGAAATGAGAGCGGAGTGTGTCTACATACCCTTGTATACCAAAAGCAGAAGCATATATAATGCATTTGATGTAGTCGTACTCTTCGCAATCCAATCACGATCCAATCCGATCTAGCGCCGAACGGACGGCACCTCCGTGTTCAGCACACGTGCGGCTCGATGATGTATCCTCCTTCTTGATCCAACAAGAAAGAGAGGATAAGTAGATGGGATCTCAACCAGCACAACGGCATGCTGGAGATGGTGGTGGTGCAATCCCGGTAGGGCTTCGCCAAACGCTGCCAGAACCAATCTGAGGAGAAAACGGAGTTTTGGGAGAGGTAGGGCTGCCGCGGAGCCATGGAATTTGGTGTGTCCAGCCCCTCCCTTTCCCCACTATTTATAGGAGGCAAGGCGGAGGTCTGGGCGCAGCCTTAACCCCTCCTCCAAGGGAGGGGGCACCAGCCTAGGGAGGAATACTCCCTCCACAAGGCACCTAGGGGGTGCCTTCGCCCCTTAGGACTCTTCCCCTTTTCCTTGTCCTAGGAACATGGGCCTCTTGGGGCTAGTTCCCCTGGCCCATGCAGGCCAAGGCACACCCCCTACATCCATGTGGGCCCCCGGGGTAGGTGGACCCCCCCGATGGACCCCCGGACCCCTTTCGGTACTCCCGGTATAATACCCATAATGCCCGAAACTTTTCCAGCAAACAAAACAGGGCTTCCTAGATATGAATCTTTACCTGCGGACCATTTCGGAGCTCCTCCTGATGTCTAGGATCTCATTCGGGACTCTGACCAACATTCGATTACCAATGCACATATCCCAATACTACTCTTGCGTCATCAAACATTAAGAGTGCGGACCCTACGGGTTCGAGAATGATGTAGACATTACCGAGATGCTTCTCCGGTCAATAACCAATAGCGGGACCTGGATGCCCATATTGGTTCCTACATATTCCATGAAGATCTTTATCGGTTGAACCATGATGTCAAGGATTCAGTCAATCCTGTATGCAATTCCCTTTGTCCGTCGATATGTTACTTGCCCGAGATTCGATCGTCGGTATCTCCATACCTAGTTCAATCTAGTTATCGGCAAGTCTCTTTACTCGTTTATTAATACAAGATCCCATGACTAACTCATTAGGCACATTGCTTGCAAGCTCTTTACGATGTTGTATTACCGAGAGGGGCCAGAGATATCTCTCCGTCACACGGAGCGGCAAATCCCAATCTTGATCCATGCAACCCAATAGACACCTCCGGAGATACCTATAGAGCACCTTTATGATCACCCAGTTACGAAGTGACGTTTGATAGCACACAAGGTATTCCTCCGGTATCCGTGAGTTGCATGATCTCATGGTCAAAGGAACAAATACTTGACATGAAGAAAGCTATAGCAAATAACTTAAACGATCTGATGCTAAGCTTACGGTTGGGTGTTGTCCATCACATCATTCTCCTAATGATGTGATCCCATTATCAAATGACAACTCATGTCTATGGTTAGGAAACCTAAAACATCTTTGATCAACGAGCTAGCTAGTAGAGGCTTACTAGGGACACGGTATAGTTTATGTATGCACACATGTCTTTAAGTTTCTGGTTTATACAATTCTAGCTATAATAAACATTTATCATGAATGGGAAATATGATAATAACTATTTTATTATTGCCTCTAGGGCATATTTCCAATGGTATCCCACGTGCACTAGAGTCAATAATCTAGTTCACATCTCCATGTCATTAACACCCAATCAGTTCTGGGGTCTGGTCATGTTTTGCTTGTGAGAGAGGTTTTAGTCAACGGGTCCGCAACATTCAGATCCATTTGTACTTTGCAAATCTCTATGTCATACTAGAGATGCCGCTACCACACTCCACTTGGAGCTATTCCAAATTACTGCTCCATTGTACGTGTCCGGTTCACGACTCATAGTCATTCGGATTGATGTCAAAGCTTGCATCGATGTAACCCTTTACAACGAGCTCTTTATCACCTCCATAACCGAGAAACATTTCCTTAATCCTCTTTAGGTACCTAAGGATAATTTTAACCGTTATCCAGTGATCCACTCTTGGATCACTCTTGTACCCCCTTGCCAGACTCAAGACAAGGCACACATAAAGTATGGTACACAACATGGCATACATTATAGGAATGACGAACTTCATCCTTTCTCTTTCTTCTATCGTGGTCAAGCTTTGAGTCTTACTCAACTTCACACCTTACATTACAGGAAAGAACTCCTTCTTTGACTGATCCATTTTGAACTCCTTCAAAATCTTTTCAAGGTATGTGCTCTTCGAAAGTCTTATCAGGCGTCTTGATCTATCTCTATAGATCTTGATGCCCAATATGTAGGCAACTTCACCTAGGTCTTCCTTTGAAAAACTCCTTTCAAACAACCCTTTATGCTTTCCAGAAATTCTACATCATTTCCAATCATCAATATGTCATCCACATATACTATCATAAATGCTATAGAGCTCCAACTCACTTCTTGTAAATACAAGTTTCTTCATAAACTTTGTATAAATCGAAAAACTTTGATCACCACATCAAAGCGTATATTCCAACTCCAAGATGCTTGCACCAGTCCATAGATGGATCGCTGGAGCTTGCATACCTTTTTAGCATTCTTAGGATCCACAAAACCTTTAGGTTGCATCATATACAACTCTTCCTTAAGGAAAGCGGTTTTCATATCCATCTGCTAGATTTCATAATCAAAAAATGTAGCAATTGCTAACACAATTTTAACAGACTTAAGCATCGCTACTTGTGAGAAAGTCTCATCATAGTCAACTCTTTGAACTTTGTCGAAAACCCTTTGCGACAAGTCGAGCTATTATAGATGGTGACATTACCATCAATGTATGTCTTCTCCTTAAAGATCCATTTGTTCTCAATGTCCTTTCGGTCATCAGGTAATTCTACCAAACTCCATACTTGGTTCCTATACATGGATCCTATCTCGGATTTCATGGCCTCAAGCCATTTGTGGGAATCTAGGACCATCGTTGCTTCTCAATAGTTCATAGGTTCGTCGTTGTCTAACAACATGACTTCCAGGACAGGATTACCGTACCACTCTGGTGTGGTACGTACCCTGGTCAACCTACAATGTTCAGAGGTAACTTGATCCGAAGTTTCATGATCATCATCATTAGCTTCCTCTTCGGTTGTTGTAGACATCACGGGAACTACTTTCTGTGATGTGCTACCTTCCGGTTCGAGAGAAGGTACAATTACCTCATAAAGTTCTATTTTCCTCCCACTCACTTCTTTCGAGAGAAACTCCTTCTCTAGGAAGCACCCATTCTTCGCAACAAAGATCTTGCCCTCAGGTCTATAGTAGAAGGTATACCCAATGGTCTCTTTATGGTATCCCATGAAGACGCACTTCTCCGCTTTGGGTTTGAGTTTATCAGGCTGCAGCCTCTTGACATAAGCTTCGCATCCCCAAACTTTAAGAAATGATAGCTTAGGTTTCTTGCCAAACCATAACTCATACGGTGTCATCTGAACGGATTTAGATGGTGCCCTATTTAAAATGAATGCGGTTGTCCCTAATGCATAACCCCAAAACAATAGTGGCAAATTAGTAAGATACATTATAGAACACACCATATCCAATAGAGTACGATTACGACGTTTGGATACACCATTACGTTGTGGTGTTCCAGGTGGCGTGAGCTGTGTAATAGTTCCACATTGTATTAAATGCATACCAAACTCGTAACTCAAATATTCACCTCCACGATCAGATTGTAGAAACTTTATTTTCTTGTTATGATGATTCTCCACTTCACTATGAAATTCCTTGACTTTTCAAATGTTTCAGACTTGTGTTTCATTAAGTAAATATACCCATATCTACTCAAATTATCTGTAAGGTAAGAAAATTACGATATCCACCGCGTGATTCATAATCAAGTCACTCATCGGACCGCATACAATGGGGTTTTAGTCATCTTGCCCATAAGGCATGGTTCACAGGTATCAAATGATTCATAATCAAGTGATTCCAAAAGTCCATTAGCATGGAGTCTCTTCATGCACTTTACACCAATATGACCTAAGCAGCAGTGCCATAAATATGTGGTACTATCATCATTAACTTTGCATCTTTTGGCATCAATATTACGAATATGTGTATCACTACGATCATGGTTTAACAAGAATAAACCATTCACAAGGGGTGCATGACCATAAAAGATATTACTCATATAAATAGAATAACCATTATTCTCTGACTTAGATGAATAGCCATTTTGCAATAAACAAATAACCATTATTTGGTTTTATACTAATCCCGAAGGTATTACAAGTGTGTCGATGGTGATCATATCAACCTTGGAGACACTTCCAACACTCATCGTCACCTCGCCCTCAACTAGTCTCTGTTACTCAGAAGCTCCTACTCTGAGTTGCTAATGTTAGCAACTGAATTGGTATCAAATACCCAGATGCTACTACGAGCACTAGTGAGGTACACATCAATAACGTGTATATCAAATATACCTTTGGTGACATTGTGAGCCTTCTTATCTGCCAAGTACTTGGGGCAGTTCCTCTTCTAGTGGCCTTTCCCCTTGCAATAGAAGCATTCGGTCTCGGGTTTGGGTCCAACCTAGGGTTTCTCCATGGGAGTGGCAACTGCCTTGCCATTATTCTTGAAGTTCCCTTTCTTCCCCTTGCCCTTCTTGAAACTGGTGGTCTTATTGACCATCAACACTTGATGCTCTTTCTTGATTTCTACCTCCGCGGCCTTAAGCATTGTGAAGAGCTCAAGGATTGTTTTCACCAGCCCTTGCATATTATAGTTCATCACAAACCTCTTGTAGCTTAGTGGTAGTGACTGAAGAACCCTATCAATCGCTTACTTTATCTAGAAGATTAACTTCCAACTGATTCAAGCGGTTGAAGTACCTAGACACTCTGAGCAAATGCTCACTAACTGAGCTATTCTCCTCCATCTTGTAGGCAAAAGAACTTGTTAGAGGACTTATACCTCTCAACACGGGCACGAGTCTCCAATTTCAGCTCTTGAACATCTCATATGCTCGGTGGCATTCAAAACGTCTTTGGGGCCCTGATTTCTAAGCCGTAAAGCATGGCGCACTGAACTATCAAGTAGTCGTCAGCACATTCCTGCCAGACATTCACAACATCCACAGATGATGCTAGAGGGGTTAGCACACCAAATGGTGCATCAAGGACATAATCCTTTTGTGCAGTAGTGAGGACAATCCTCCGACTACGGACCTAGTCCGCCTAATTGCTTACAATATCTTTCAACTTGGTCTTTCTCTAGGAACATATTAAAATAAGGAGCTACAGCACGAGCTATTGATCTACAACATAATTTTCAAAGACAATTTAGACTATGTTCATGATAATTAGTTAAATTAATCAAATTACTAGTAAACTCCCACTTAAAGCAACATCCCTCAAGTTGTCTAAGTGTTTACATGATCCATACCAACCAATCCATGTCCGATCATCACGTGAGATGGGGTGGCCATCAACGGTGAACATCTCCATGTTGATCATATCTACTATATGACTCATGTTCGACCTTTCGGTCCTTCGTGTTCCAAGGCCATGTCTGTACATGCTAGGCTCGTCAAGTTTAACGAAGTATTCTGCATGTGTAAAACTAGCTTACACCCATTGTACGTGAACGTAAAGTCTATCACACCCGATCATCACGAGGTTCTTCAAAACGACAAACTTTCGTAATGGTGCATACATAGGGAGAACACATTTATCTTGAAATTAAGTGAAGGTATCATCTTATGATGCTACCATCGTCCTAAGCAAAATAAGATGCATAAAATATAAACATCACATGCAATCAAAATATGTGACATGATATGGCCATCAGAATCTTGTGCTTTTGATCTCCATCTCCAAAGCACTAGCATGATCTCCATTGTCACTGGCCTGACATAATAATCTCCATCATCATAATCACCATCATCATGTCGTCACGTGGTCGTCTTGCCAACTATTTCTTCTACAACTATTGCTAATGCATAGTGATAAAGTAAAGCAATTACATGGTGTTATTTGTTGACACGTAGGTTGTACAATAAATTAAAGACAACCCTATGGCTCCTTCCAGTTATCGTACTCATTGACATGAAAGTCGTGAACCTATTACAAAACATGATCATCTCATACATCAAGATATATCACATCACGTTTTGACCATACCACATCACAACATGCCCTGCAAAAACAAGTTACACGTCCTCTACTTTGTTGTTGCAATTTTTACGTGGCTACTAGGGAAAACTATAAGAATCGTTCTTATCTATGCAAAACCACAACGGTGATATACAAGTTGCCTTTTAACCTTCTACAAGGACCGCCTTCGACAAATCAGATTCAACTAAAGTAGGAGAGACAGACACCTGCAAGCCACTTTTATGCAATACAAGTTGCATGTCAAACAGTGGAATCGGTCTCATGTGCGAGGAGATGTAAGGTTGGTCCGAGCTGCTTCATCCCACAATACCGCCGAATCAAAATAAGACAAGGGAAGTAAGAAATTTTACCATCAACGCCCATAACTTTTTTGTGTTCTACTCGTGCATATACATCTACGCATAGACCTAGCTCATGATGCCACTGTTGGGGAACGTTGTATGAAAATAAAAAAAAGTCCTACGAACACCCTAGATTTAATCTAGGAAATGCAGAGCAACAAGAAGGGATTTGTCTACATACCCTTGTAGACCAAAAGCGGAAGTGTATATAACGCGGTTGATGTAGTCGTACTCTTCGGGATCCAATCACGATCCAATCCGATCTAGCACCGAACGGACGACACCTCCGCGTTCAGCACATGTGCGGCTCGAAGAAGTCTCCTCCTTTTGGATCCAGAAAGAAAGAGAGGAGAAGTAGATGGGATGTCAACCATCACGATGGCCTGGTGGAGATGGTGGTGGTGCAATCCCAGCAAGGCTTCGCCAAACGCTGCCGGAACCAATTTGGATTGAAAACGAAGTTTTGGGAGAGGTAGGGCTACCGCCAGGGTGTGGGATTTGGTGTGTCCAGCCCCTCCCACTCGCCCACTATTTGTAGGAGGCAAGGGGGAGGGACGGGGCACAGCCTTGACCCCTCCTCCAAGGGAGGGGGCGCCGGCCTAGGGAGGAATCCTCCCTCCCCAAGGCACCTAGGGGGGTGCCTTCCCCCCTTAGGACTCTTCCCCTTTTTCTTGTTCTAAATGAATGGGCCTCTAGAGCTGGTGCCCCTGGCCCATATAGGCCAGGGCGCACCCCCAAAATCCCATGTGGGACCCTGGGGCAGGTGGACCCCCCCGGTGGACTTCCGACCCCTTTCGGCACTCCTGGTACAATACCGATAATGCCCGAAACTTTTCCGGCAACCAAAACAGGATTTCCTATATATGAATCTTTACCTATGGACCATTTCGGAGCTCCTCGTGATATCCGGGATCTCATCCAAGACTCCAAACAATTTTTGGTTACCACTGCACATATCCCAATACTACTCTATCATCATCGAACGTTAAGCGTGCGAACCCTACGGGTTCGAGAATCATGTAAACATGACCGAGATACCTCTCCGGTCAATAACCAATAGCGGGACCTAGATGCCCGTATTGGTTCCTACATATTCCTCGAAAATCTTTATCAGTTGAACCATGATGTCAAGGATTCAGTCAATCCCGTATGCAAATCCCTTTGTCCGGCGATATGTTACTTGCCCGAGATTCGGTCGTTGCTATCTCCATACCTAGTTCAATCTTGTTACTGGCAAGTCTCTTTACTCATTTCATAATACAAGATCTCATGACTAACTAATTAGGCACATTGCTTGCAAGCTCTTTACGATGTTGTATTACCGAGAGGGCCCGGAGATATCTCTCAGTCACACGGAGCAACAAATCCCAGTCTCGATCCATGCAACCTAACAGACACCTTCGGAGATACATGTAGAGCACCTTTATGATCACACAGTTACGAAGTGACGTTTGATATCACACAAGGTATTCCTCAGGTACCCAAGAGTTGCATGATCTCATCATCGAAGGACCAAATAATTGACATGAAGAAAGCTATAGCAAATAACTTAAATGATCTAATTCTAAGCTTACGGTTGGGTCTTGTCCATCACATCATTATCCTAATGATGTGATCCCGTTATCAAATGACAACTCATGTCTATGGTTAGGAAACCTTAACCATCATTGATCAACGAGCAAGTCTAGTAGAGGCTTAATAGGGACACGGTGTAGTTTATGTATTCAAACATGTATTTAAGTTTCCGGTCAATACAATTTTAGCATGAATAATAAATAAACACTTATCATGAACGGGAAATATGATAATAACTATTTTATTATTGCCTCTAGGGTATATTACCAATAGGTGGATGTACGATAGCACGACCTATCGGAACCACGTCAAAAATCATCGTGTCTTCATTGCGTTTGATTTCTCTGATCCCTCCTTTACGTTCATATGCAAAGTCTTTTACTTTTCACTACGCGAATCTTAGACTTGCATGTGTAGGGTGTTGCTTGACTTGGTAGAATTGCTAAAACTTGCCTAAAACTAAAATTGGGAAAAGAATAAGTTTTATTTGGTCAAATAATCTAATCACCCCCCTCTAGACATACTTTCGATCCTACAATATTCATATACTATATCCAAGATACTCCAAAGTGAGTTATATGAAAAAGTTGCAAGTGGACCCATAGTTTTTGTTTTATTTATGAAATACATACATATCTGTATGTAAAAAGGAGTATCTTCAAAATATGGTACATACTCCCTCCATTCCTAAATATAAGTCTTTTAGGAGATTCCACTATGGACTACATACAGAGCAAAATGAGTGAATCTACTCTCTAACATATGTCTATATACATCCGTATGTAGTTTGTAGTGGAATCTCTAAAAAGACTTATATTTAGGAACGGAGGGAGTACTACCTAAAAATAGTGTATATACTTGAAATAGTCTTTCGTCCTGCTTTATATATAAAGCAACAACCGATCAAAGTACATGAATGAATGATACAAAATGATGAGATGTCACTCTTACGAAGCCAATCCTCGAATACGTGGGTTACACACCCAAGCGACCACACAACCAAAAGAAAACACAGGAAGCTCTGAGAACACCGCTACGCTACAGCCAAAAACACCTAAGCTCCATGACAACGCCCCCAGGAGGGAGAACGGCATGAACCATCTCCGTTGTCGACCCCACATGGACAAAGATTTTCACCCGAAACCCAGACACGGACAGGAGCACCACAACGATGTCTTTAGAGAGCGGCACCATCGATGGCGACAAAGCGTAGAGCTTTCGCTCGGCATCTCACCCATGCCAACACGAGGTCTTCAGGAGTAGCGCAACGAGTCCAGAACCCCAGATCCGGATCACGGCGTAGCCCGTACCAGAGGCAGAGCGTGCACGAGACACCCGTCGCTATACCACTTGTCGCGCATATGTGCAAGAGACATAGCCACCACCGCCGTCATGGTGCCCGATGGAGAGCCAACCATGCAGACCACCTTCCGGGGCCGCCGACCTGGCATCCATGACATGAGACACCGCCACTACCAACTTCACAATGTTCAAACCGCGACAAGGAAAAGCCCAACATCAATCACTGAGCCTGGGTCAGCTACACCACTATAAGGGCGCTCACACCTGCAATCCCCTCCAATCCCGGTGGACTGGAGGGGACATGACCAAATGACTGCCGACGGCCATCACCGAGCAAGCATCTCAGACGACGCCAAGCCCGCGGCTCGAGCACCGATTTGAATGACAGCAAAACGCAGTCCCAACCACCACCACCACGGACCTCCACCTATGATACAATGTGAGGAAGCCTCCCCAACCGAACCGCAAGCTCCCACCTTGACTTGACCGGAGGCGACCCAGGGCTGAGTGTCGGGGTTATCATCCTGACAGTGAGTACTAGGGGTACGAATAAGGGGCAGAGACTAGCTACGGCCTAGGTGTAACACTCGGTGTTTATAGAGTTCATGCCCCTCACTCGGTAGAGGTAAAGCCCTACGTCTCGTGCCCTCATGCTTGCTTTGATTTGATGGATATGGTTACAAAGGTTGAAAGTGCCCGGCAATGGTCAGGGGGCGGCTTATATAGAGTGCGATGCAGCCCCATGTCTCCCGCGCCGCTGGGGCAATTAATGCCATTGAATGAGGCAGTTACCAGTGTAATGAGCCTATACTACAACAGTGACAGGTTACGGTAGTTATAACTCTATTTAGGGGATGACTTAGGATTCCTCGATTGTTGCAGCTCCCATGACGCCTTCTTGTCCTGTACATCTGAATGGTTGCTCGTTCGCCGAGTGACGTGTGGTTGCCCGAGTGACATGGGGTTACCCGAGTGACGTAGGGCCGTCCGAGTGATCCTCCTGATGTATGCATCCGAATGCTGGCACGGTCCAGGGACCTACCTATGATGGTGATGGGCCCCATGTGGGTCCCAAATGATGGGTCCTTGACCCTATCTATAATAGGTGACCACATCATTAGCCCTCGAATCGGTAGGGATTTCGTAGGACAAACAAACCAATCCTTCGGTTGGGTCCGAGTGCCGCAGGGACACTCGGAATATGTTTCCAAACTGTAATTTGTTGTTCCTTGGATGAAAACACAACGGATTCTGGAATTTAGTTTTACCCAGATGACCTTGTGTTGTTGATCGTCGAGAAAAGACCCGGTGGCATTCGTTTTGTCTCTCGGAGGAGATAGACTAGGGGCCTGAGTGAGGGCATGCCATGACAACTCGATTGGTGACACCGGCGCATGGTCTGACTCTCCAGAGAGACGCCACTCCTTATCCCAAGGGAACGCTAGTGCAGGCCTCCTACGAGTCCAGGTTAACGATGCATGCGCCTTGGAGCCTACTGAGAGGACCAAGTGAACCCGCAGAGGGGCGTCAAGCTCGTCACATAACGATCCTGAAGAAGACTTCAGTCGGGTGTTTAACGTGGCTGAGCGCACGGGTCCCCGTAGAGGGTGGTCAGTCGGACTAACGCGCACCCTTTAGGAAAGGGATCGCTGGTAATCAATCGGATTGATTTGTTCCGGAAATCTCGGGATTTGAATTTGTGCATTCGTGCACTAAAGCGGTAACATTGTGCGTTGGTGGGAAAGTGGGAGGTGTGGCTCCTCGATTTGCACACATGATACCCGCCACGTGCCGTGCTTGTCCTGTGCAAAGCCTTGCCGCACTGGCCGTCAATCCGTGGATTCACGGTGGGATATTCGTTTGGAAATTTTGTCTAGTGGTATAAATGATTCAGGGGCAGGGATCTGGGCCTCAAATCCCGTTTCTCTCCTCTCGACTCCTCCACTTCTCTCCTCCACCCGAGTGCACAGCGATGGCGAGGGACTCCACGGCTAAGGCGGAGAAGGCAAAGAAGGTGGGGAAGGCTTCCTCCTCTGGCTTCGGTGCGGCAGCCGGCGATGAAGCGGGGGATTGGACCCCGTCGCGCGTCACTGCTCGACGATCGGAGGAGCTCGCAGATGAGGGTATGATTCCGCATGAAGGGTGGTGTCGTCCGAGCACGAGGGAGGTTGAGCCGGCGCCTCAAGAGGATGAGCACGCCCTACTCATCGCTCACATCAAGCGGGGTTTTTCCATGCCTCCCCACCCTTTCTTTCGGGCGTTTCTTGATTATTTTGGTGCACAACTTCATCATCTTCCACCCAATGCCATTATCTACCTTTCATCCATCATTTCCCTTTGAGAGAACTTCTTGGGTTGCCCGCCGCATTGGCGTCTTTTCAAGTATATCTTCACATGTTGATCGATGGCTGTGAAAATAGATTCGTCGGGTGGAGAGAAAACCCACGTCACCTAGTTGTGCGGGGGCCTGGGCATCTAGGTCCGAGGAGGGAGATCTTTCCCCAAGATGAGCTTCCCCGACTCCATCAAGGGGTGGCAGGGCACCTGGTTGTATTGCAACAATGTTCCCAGTGCCAGCACTCGGTTAGGCCACCCCCCGGTACTCTTAAAAGAGAGTGAGGGCTCCCCATCGCTCTCTGTGGTGAAGGAGGAGAAGGCAGAAGTTGACATCTTGTCCATTGTCCTCATTAGCACCATAAATGCTGGCGTCAACGGGATGGACCTGCTGGAGGTGTTTCTCACTTGGCAGATCTAGCCGCTACAGGCTAGGGCACACCCAATGTGGATGTATGAGGGGCCGAGTGATCCCACCCGAGTGCATCCTTAGGAGCTCGCCGAGACAGTCATGGGGACCAAGATCAATGCCATCACCTGCGCCCGAGACAACCCAAGGGGGATAGAAGGTGTCTCCGTATTCCAAGAACCTGCAGCCCCTAGAGGTGAGTACATGATACTCAGTCGGCCCATGTGTGCGTCGTTTCACATGTATCTGACTTTAGTGGTTGTGATGAATTTGCCCTTCAGGATTTCCCGAAGATGATCTCCAAGATCCCAGTGGTGGAACGGTCGCCTGAAGATGTGACGTGTGACACCGGGCAATGGTACTCAGAGGAACCCGACGACGACGAGAGTGATGATGAGGAGGAGAGTGACGAGGAGGAGAGCTCTAAAGAGGGAGAGGAGGCAGAGTCCTCTCCGTCCTATGAGGCTCCCAAGGAACCTCGTTCCAAGGAGCTACATGACCCCAAGGGGAAGGCGAGTGTGGCTCAACAGCCGACTATTTCTGGTCGGACGACTTGGAGCTCGAAGCATGCTCGTGCGGTGAAAGCTCGGCGGAGAAGCAAGTCCAAGCACCCCAAGAAGATCTCCTCAAAGCTTCAGAAGGTTGCATTACCTCGGATCAAGGTGTTCGTGCCCGTAGCCTCGACGTGAGTGCTCTCGTCCATTCCTTTTCTATTTTTGTGTTACTTCGGTTGCTGACCGAGTGTTCTTTGATTTCCGCAGCAATGACACTTCGATGACTTCAGTCGACCTGCACGCCCACAAGCCAGACTCGAACGATGCTGAAGCTGCGGACGCTGCCACCTCCAAGGGTACGTTACACCGATTGACTCATACGGTTGCACTCTCTTTGATTGAACTTTGATGATTTCCTTGCCTTATGCAGCCCCACCCGAGATTATCCAGTTGGACGACGAAGTAGGTGTTGATCCGCCAAATCTGGACGTCTCTAGGGGGGAGCGTCGAGTGCTGACATGCCGATGATTGATGCCTCTCCTCACCGCAGGCCCGTGTTTCACAGGAGAAGGTCGCCACCAAGACCGTGAGGCCTTGTCCCCTGGCTCAAGGTGGCTTGGCGTCTTCGACCGCGGTGGTGTTGGCTGCAGGATCTTCCCAGGCTCCTCTGAGTGGCACGGTGACGATTCCGCCTCCAAGGCCGACAGCTGTGACTCCGCCGACCCCGACTACTTCTTTCCCTCTGTGCCATGTTCTAGAGGATCAGGTGGGGGAGAGTAAGGAGCCGTTAATCCAAGTGGGTTTGATGTGCAACTGACTGAAGGAGGCATATGACGCCAGCATGGCGCTGGAGACCAATGTCCGAGTAAGTAACATTGTGAGTATAATTTCCAGTCGAAATTCCTTTCTTTTCTTGTATTAGGATTTCTGTCAGTGGGTTTGCGCTGGGCACACCCACTAGGTGTACATGACCCAGTGGGGGCACGCTGAGTGCACCCACTTTGTGTACTCCCGAGGCTCCTATTGACTGGAGTCAGTCGGTAGGAGTCTTTGAGTGTAGAATTTTCTTATTTCCACTCAGAGTCTAACCAGAGCGTAGTCGAGTGGACATGATCTAGTGAGGGAACGCTGAGTGCACCCACTAGGTGTATTCCCCGAGGCTACCATTGACTAGAGCAGTCGCCAATAGTCTTAGAGCTTTTTTAGCTCATCGATGAGTCACTTTCCAGTGGGGGCACACTGAGTGCACCCACTGGGTGTAATCCCTGAGGCTGCCGTTGATCGCTGGCGATCTGTGGTAGCCTTTAGAACTTGTCATTAGGCGTTCGGGGTGCCCTACGACACTCGTGCGCTGGTGAGATAATAGGTAAAACTTTCTTCATTACTGACTTGGGAGTCAGCCGAGTGAAGTTGGTCATCTTGTGTTGGTGTCCTCTATCTTCTTCATCGCCGACTCAGGAGTCAACCGAGTGAGGATAGAACATAGGTTACTTCAAGATCTGGTATTGATTGGGCTTGTTCCACTCGGTAGTGCACTGTCAACTCGGTAACCAGAACGTACTTGAGAATTTGGTACTGGTCAAGCTTGTTCCTCCCGGGGGGGGGGGGTATGACCGAGTGAGTAGTCCACTTAGTAGTCTGAGGGTACTTCAAGATCTGGTACTGGTCTAATTTGTTCCTTCTAGCGGTGCCCTCCCGGATGTTTGTGAGTTACTACTTTTAGTTTCCCTTCAGGATCTTCCAACCGACTATTTTTTTTATGTTCTAGAGGACTTGTTGTTGGTGTCAAAACCGGCGGATCTCGGGTAGGGGTCCCGAACTGTGCGTCTAGGGCTAATGGTAATAGGAGGTGGGGGACACAATGCTTACCCAGGTTTGGGCCCTCTCTATGGAGGTAATACCCTACTTCCTGCTTGATTGATCTTGATGAATATGAGTATTACAAGGGTTGATCTACCATGAGATCGTAATGGCTAAACCCTAGAAGTCTAGCCTTTGAGGTTATGATTGTTGTGGCTAAACCCTAGAAGCCTAAACCCTCCGGTTTATATAGACACAGGGGGATAGCGTTGTACAAAGTCGGTTATAGAGAAAGGAATCTACATATCCAAATCGCCAAGCTTGCCTTCCATGCCAAGGAGAGTCCCATCCGGACACAGGACGAAGTCTTCTATCTTGTATGTTCATAGTCCAACAGTCCGGCCATAGTATATAGTCCGGCTGTCCGAGGACCCCTTAATCCAGGGCTCCCTCACTTGTGAGATGGGGTCCCACTATGCCACAATGGAGAAGGAGGTGACCTCCCTTCGACTTGATCTGGAAGCTGAGAGACTTAAGAGTACCCGACTGGAGCAGGAGAAGAAAACCCTGGGAGGTAAGTTATCTCTTCTGACTGGCAGCTACATACTGTTTTCCCCTTTGATCCGAATCGTTTCGCCCCGACAGATGTTCGTAGCGAGAATGCTCAACTCGTAATGACGCTCAGGTCTTCTATTTCTTTAGAAACCATGAAGCAAGCGTTGGTGAATAAGGACAAGGACCTGGCGATGGCCCGGAAAGAGGCTAGGACCAATGCTAAACTTGCTGACGAGAAGCTGGCTTCAGTCGGCAGGTTGGAGGAGGAGATCAAGAACCTCAGGGCTACTGCCGAGATCTTTACTCAGGAGAAGGTCACCCAATTGAGTGAAAAGAAGGATGCCCTGAAGGCCCATATGGAGGAGGTGTGCGAGGAGTTTAGCGAGAAGCTCTCCGGTAAGTTCCTCCTCAGCTGAGTGAATCCCGTATGTGACCAAATCTTTCGCAGTCATTCGCTCACGCACTATCTTCCTCCAACCAGAGCATTGCTATAACAAGGAACTAGAGCTGCAGAGGATAGAGAGCACTGGTACATCCAGGTGCTATACAAACGGTTTTTAACCCCTTTCGGTGACAGCATTCTGAACCGTCGCCTAGTGAGTGACTTTGTTAGGGGGGTCCTTCCCACACGACCCAGAAACCGTCGGGGATAGGCACTCCTGGCACACACGATAGGCAAAATGAGGTCATGTGCGACGGGCGAGCGATCAAATGCGATTATACTGGCCAAATTGATTCCGATCGTAAGTACATCCCACAAAGTCAGTTCCAAACAAACGTTTCCTTTTGTTATGTACATTCTACACAGTCAATCTAGGGAATACGTTTCTATTCTTATGTACATCCCACACAGTCAATCTAGGGAAAACATTTCCATTCGTATGTACATCCCACACAGTCAATCCAGGGAAAACGTCTCCGTTTGTATATACATGCATCCCACACAGTTCTATGTATAGGCCCGTGTGTGATAGGTGTAGCTATCACACATGCTCTGCCTCAGTTAACCTTTAGCTTTTATTCAACTACATCACACACGATATTTCAAAGAAAATTGTATGGCACTGGGCTATCCGTCACAAGCACTTTTATTGCTAGAACCGTTTGCAAAGTTCCATGATCCATTTAGCAGGTTTATTAGTTTACAATTAATAATTCCAATATTACACAAATTCACATTTCATATCGAACAGTTGTTTGCCAATTTCATATCAGGCACATGAGTATATTTTAACATCACTGTACGATAGCTACCTGAAAACAACACAATACAACATATAGCTAGTTCAGCTTCATAAGAACAATATTAGAACAATATATCAATTTCCCTAATCGAGATCATCCAGGCTTGTCTTATCAACCTCTGCTTTCAGTTCAGTAAGAACCTGTTTTTTCACTAGCCAACTGGGAAAGTGCCTCCTCCTTCGCCAACACCATCTTAGCAAAGTCTGATTTAAAAAATCTGAGATCATTCTCCACCTTCCTCTTTTTATCCCGCATCTTCAAATTTTCTTCAGCGTTGACAACACTTTCTCTAAGCCTACCTCTATTATTTACCTCATACATTCTCCAGAGTTTTCTAGGCACATCTTCAAAGATTGTGGCCATTCTTGATCAACCCACTCCAAGTAAGAAGACTTTCGTTCACCCTATAATATTTAAAACTAGATCAGTAACAATTGTAGGGGAAATGGGTTTATAGAAACATATAAAATCACCAATACTTATTTTAAAAAACTAAAGAAATAGGTTAATTATGACATATCTTCTCAAAAAGATCAATGTGCAAATGAATTAATTGCTACTGAGACAACAACCAAATTCTGAAACATCAGAAGCTATAATTAACTACAACAATGCTACAAGTTCTTACTCATGTACTATAAATAACAAATTGAACATTTTATGAGGAAGCTAAATATAACTGCAACAGCATAGCGACAGTGTTTGGATGACAGCAAATTGGTACTAACAGGTGTGTACATGCACAAATTTAGTAACATAGAACTAATAGCACTAAGGCCATCCACTATGTATGCCAAAACCGGTGTAAAGACAATTGTTGCTACACTCCGCACCGGTGCCCTGCACTAGCGAGCCGATGCAGCAGAAAAAATTAGGGACCCAGACTCAGGAGCAGCTAGTTGCTCGGATGCCCAGTTCCTTCGTGCCATAAAGGCTTAGTATTTAACTGCTTGGCTGATCATATGTGTGGACCAAAGTTGGCTGCACAAACTGCTGAAGCGGTGCAAAATAATTTTCTAATGGCACCGTTGATGAGATGGCAACATTTTAGATACTAGGTACAAACTGTGACACTATCTTAGGATGTGTTTGGTTGAAGGTGTGGTATGAGTAGGCTGGGACCATGACAGTGTTTGAATCACATCTAACAAATGATTTGTAACAACGAAAGTAGGGCTAACCTTCTTTGCACATGCCAAAAACTTCATCCCATTGTCCACATATTCAAACACAACTAGCTTCACGCATGGAGATTGATGGTGACAACGAGCAGACGGATCTTCAGCCACCCCGCTCCATTCGTTGCAACTGATGGTCCTAGGGAGCTACAAGAGGAAGAAATGACTCAAATCGACCACCGGGTTAAAATCCTTCATTCCAAGTCATAGCCCGAGAGAGAGAAGAGAGGCACACCTGTGTGGTGAAGGAGTCATCGTCGGAGGAGGAACCGCTGGAGAGGTCATTGAAGAAGACCATGGCGACCCCGGCGGTAGGATGCGATACGGAGAGAGCGAGGAAGCGGCTATAGCTTAGGAAGTAAGGAAGGAGGAAACAGGGGAAATGTGACTTGTGGTCGGGGAGAAAAGGGGGTGGGGAAGGGGGCGGGGTAGATATTTCGGTGGTATGCCAAAAATTTCAAAATGTGGAGGTAAACTTTGCACACAGTGCCGCCAGACACAATTCACTTTGAACGATTGTGTGCATCGCAATGCGCATGGGATGAGTTTGATAATTCAAATTTCGGTGGAATTTTCCCTGGGTACGGTCCTCATCCACGTCATTGCATAATTTAACATCGCTTGCTAATTTGGGCACACAAAAGAGCGTACAACACACAGACCACACTTACTGAATCGAGAAATTTTAGCTAATACAATTGTCATGTCAAGTTTTGGAAAATTACAGGGGTCATTTGACCTTTTAAGACATTTCAGTGATTTTCTAGCCATTTAATGACCGTAATTCAGATTTGAACTACATGTACATGCAATAGCTAACCATAATGGTTTGAAAAGTCATATTTTGTGTACTTGTGTGCGAGTTAATTCCATGTGTAGTAAATTGGAAGGAATTTTCAAACATATTGTTCTCGCGGCTATGACACAATTAAGCATGGAGTTCCATGGCATTTAAATTCCAAAAAATTTATAAAAAGATCAGAAACACATGAAACCTTGCATGATGTAATGTCATGCCACCAAGATGATGTGGTAAAAAAATTGGCATGTTTGACGAAAGTTTGGACACACACCCCTCACAAACCAAATCAACTCACTAGAAGGCTCGTGGTTCCAAGAGGGAACAATGCATGTTTGATGACGAACTGGCGATAGCATCCTCTTACAGTCTTCAAAGAAATTCCACAGTTAACATGCACTAATACAACTGTCGTGCCAAAATTTGGAAAATTTCAGGGGTCATTTGACCTTTTTAAGACATTTTAGTGATTTTCTAGCCATTTAAGGACCGTAATCTAAATTTGAACAACATCTACATGCAACGGCTAACCATAATGGTTTGAAAAATCATATTTATGTACTTGTGTGCGAGTTAATTCCATGTGCAATAAATTGGAAGGAATTTTCAAACATATTGGTCTCACGCCCTGGACACATGCATGGAGTGCCATGGCATTTAAATTCCAAAAAAAAAGATCAGAAACACATGAAACCTTGCTTGATGTAATGTCATGCCACCAAGATGATGTGGAAAAAAAATTGGCATGTTTGACGAAAGTTTGGACACACACCCCTCACAAACCGGAGCAACTCACTAGAAGGCTCATGGTTTCGAGAGGGAACAATGCATGTTTGATGACGAACGAGAGATAGCTTCCTCTTACGGCCTTCAAATTTTTTCTATATTGAACGTGCAATAATACAACTGTCATGTGAAAAATAGAAAAATTCTAGGGGTCATTTGACTTTTAAAGACATTTAAGTGATTTTCTAGCCATTTAATGACCGTAATTCAAATTTGAACAACATCTACATGCAATAGCTAACCATGACAGTTTGAAAAATCATATTTTGTGTACTTGTGTGCGAGTTAATTCGATCTGCAGTAAATTAGAAGGAATTTTAAAACATATTGGTGTCATGGCATGGACACATGCATGGAGTCCTATGGCATTTAAATTCCAAAAAAACTAAAAAATGATCAAAAAAAAGAATGCTTGATGTAATGTCATGCCACCAAGATGATGTGATAAAAAATTGGCCTGTTTGACGAAATTTTGGACACACCCCTCACAAACCGTAGCAACTCACTAGAAGGCTCGTGGTTCCGAGAGGGAACAATGTATGTTCGATGACGAACATGAGATAGCTTCCTCTTATGGCCTTCAAATTTTTTCTACATTAAATGTGCACTAATACAACTGTTATGTGAACATTTGGAAAATTCTAGGGGTCATTTGACCTGTCAAAGACATTTAAGTGATTTTCTAGCCATTTAATGATCGTAATTCAAATTTGAACTACATTTACATGCAATGGCTAACTATAACGGTTCAAAAAAAAATCATATTTTTGTGTAATTGTGTGCAACTTAATTCCATGTGCAGTAAATTGGAAGGAGTTTTCAAACATATTGGTGCCATAGTTTGGACACACATGCATTGAGCGCCATGCTGTTCAAATTCCAAAAAAAATGATTAGAAACACATGAAACCTTGCCTGACGTAATGTCATGCCACCAAGATGATGTGGTAGAATAATTTGCCTTTTTGACGAAAGTTTGGACACACACCCCTCACAAACCGGAGCAACTCACTAGAAGGCTCATGGTTTCGAGAGGGAACAATGCATGTTTGATGACGAGCGGGCGATATCTTCCTCTTATGGGCTTCAAAAAATTTCTACAGTTAACGTGCACTAATACAACTATCATGTAAAATTTGGAATATTTCAGGGGTCATTTGACCTTTTTAAGACATTTAAGTGATTTTCTAGCGATTTAATGACGGTAATCCAAATTTGAACTACATCTAAATGCAGCGGCTAATCATAATGGTTTGGAAAAATATATTTGTGTACTTGTGTGCGAGTTAATTATGTGCAGTAAATTGGAACGAATTTTCAAACATATTGGTGTCACGGCTTGGACACATGCATAGCGTGCGATGGCATTTAAATTCCATAAAATTAAAAAAATCATCAAACGACATAAATATCTAGTGTTCAAAAAAGAAAATGTAAAGATCTGGCAAGACAACCGGGCCCCACACGGTTGGCACTCTACGCGGGTTATTAATCAGACACGGTTATGTATCAGAAACCGACAGCTATTAAGTTGACACACGGAATTTGTTGCAGGGATCTTGTGTAATTCAAACTACAGTAGTCATAAATTCTGGCGACCAGCGTGTGTACTGTTCCCATCGATCTAGATTCTGGCCGCCAATAAATACTACCTTGCTCACGTCGTCCTGCCTGCATTCTCATCTACATCCTTTCCTCTCTCTCTCTCTCTCTCTCTC
>NC_041387.1:189777017-189822810 GCF_002162155.2 Triticum dicoccoides | reverse complement strand
TCTCAGCCATGGCACCGCCGATCTGCCCACATGCCAACGAGGAGGCGCCATCCCCCGAGGATGCTCAGTCAAAGAGCAGCGACGAGGAGGACCCCTACGCGCCGCCGGATGAGGTTGCGCCTGACCCCCCAACTTTGGAGTGGTTTTGGGGCCAGTACAATCATTGCATGTGGAAGTTGTTGCCGCCGGCTAAGAAAGCCAGGCAAGTGGCGTTCAAGAAGGAGATGGCAGAGGAGGAAGCCAGGTACCAAGCATTCTATGAAGCCCATGATGCCGCCTGGAAAAAGGAGGTGGTGGACCTTTGGGGGCGGGCGCGTCGTCATGCGGAGGAGGTGTACGAAGATGGGTACTTTGCGAGTAAGGTCAAAGGCGCTAGGCGCCTCATTGCTGCGTGCAGGTGGGCCGATAAGCTCCAGCGTGCCACTAACGAGGAGATCCGGTGGGCACCCAACGAAATGGCAATATCGTTCGCGCTCGTCTGCCAGCAAGAGGCATATCGGTACAAGCACTGTGAGGTGGAGGAGGCGAAGTACTGCCTCGGCCCCGGGAAGACGCCGCGCACCAGGGAGCTGCTACCAAGGGGCTGCCGAAATACTGCCCCCATGAGGGATTATTAGTTTAGTATTGTTCGTTTTCAATTTTATGTATTGTACCTAGTTGTTAAGTATCATCACGTATATGTGATGATATTATATATATTCTTTGATGAACTAATGAACAATTAATATATATTATGAATTCCATTTTCTATCTGTTTTTGTATACTAATTTGTATCTAGTTGTTATCCTCCACATATATAGAATGGAAAGCATATATACACACATTGAAAAAGAACATATAAGAACGGAAAACAGAGTACACACATTAAAAACGAGCAATATTGTGATTGATGTGAATACATAGCGATCCACGTCGAAACGACTCAACAAAATAAAACACGTCCATGAGACCATGACTAGCATCCCTTGCCTACGGTAGCTCTTGGCTCTTCCTGAACTCGTGCAGGCGTTCGTCCAAGCAGTCGACATGCTCGCGGTACATCTGGAGCGCAATCTCAAGCTCCAAGTTGGATATTTTATCGGAGATCACCAGCTCGAGGATGCAACAGCCATGTTCCTCTACTGCGCCCAGGTGGACACCTGGGCCAAGGAGGTGGTCGAGCCTAGCGACCAGTGCATTGGCATCGAGCGGGCCGCGGACAACGCGAACGACATGAACCATGCGAAAGGCGCGGAGGGCTTCCGGTGCAAGTACGGTGCGGCCAACCTCTGGTGCAAGTACGGCGTAGAGGGCATCTGCCCACTCCTGGCGAGGAATGGGGGTAGTGACGGGACGTGTACCCAGCTGCGATGCCTTGTCGACAGCAGGCAAGCACCGATGGATCTGCTCTTGTTGTGTAGTGCGTCGCGCCTCTCGCTCTGCGATGCTCCAATGGTCTCACCGTGCGGCGAGCCATAGCCTATCGGCGCGGATGCGCCTAGCTTGCTCTGTGGCACGCCACGAGCTTAGCCTCTCGGCGCTGACATGCCTATCTTTATCCGCGGCGCTGAAGCGCCATGTGCCAAGGGTCTACTCAACCCTGGCGATGACGTGCATCATGGCGTCGTCCATCGCGTTGCCGGGAGCGCCTTGGCCTCGACGGGCTGTGGCGCCTTCTCATTTTCCTCGTTGATGAGGCTGATGGCAGAGGCAACGCTTTGGTGGGTTGGCATGCTTGGAAAAGGTGGATGTGCTATCGGCTGTGCTTGTTTGCTCCATGCGTCGTGCGCTGCTACGTCTTGAGCTTGCGTTGGTTTTCCTTGAAGAGGAATGGGTGATGCAGTAATAGTAACGTAAGTATTTCCCTCAGTTTTTGATAACCAAGGTATCAATCCAGTAGGAGGCTCCTCAAAAGTCCCACGCACCTACACAAACAAACAAAGAACTCGCAACCAACACAATCAAGGGGTTGTCAATCCCTTCACGCCCACTTGCGAAAGTGAGATCTGATAGAGATAGTATGATAAGAAATATATTTTTGGTATTTTATAATATAGATGCAGAAAGTAAAGATGCAAATATAAGTAGATTGAAAGATTATATGATAAAAGATAGACCCGGGGGCCATAGGTTTCACTAGTGGCTTCTCTCAAGATAGCATAAGTATTACGGTGGGTGAACAAATTACTGTCGAGCAATTCAGAGAAAAGCGAATAATTATGAGATTATCTAAGCATGATCATGTATATAGGCATCACGTCCGCAACAAGTAGACCGACTCCTGCCTGCATCTACTACTATTACTCCACATATCGACCGCTATCCAGCATGCATCTAGAGTATTAAGTTCATAAGAACAGAGTAACGCACTAAGAAAGATGACATGATGTAGAGGGATAAACTCAAGCAATATGATATAAACCCCATATTTTTATCCTCGATGGCAACAATACAATACGTGCCTTGCAACCCTTTCTGTCACTGGGTAAGGACACCACAAGATTGAACCCAAAGCTAAGCACTTCTCCCATGGCAAGAAAGATCAATCTAGTAGGCCAAACCAAACTGATAATTCGAAGAGACTTGCAAAGATAACTTAATCATACATAAAAGAATTCAGAGAAGATTCAAATATTTCTCATAGATAAACTTGATCATAAACCCACAATTCATCGGATCTCGACAAACACACCGCAAAAAGATTTTCCATCGAATAGATCTCCACAAGAGAGGGGGAGTACATTGTATTGAGATCCAAAAAGAGAGAAGAAGACATCTAACTAATAACTATGGAACCGGAGGTCTATGGTAAACTACTCACAACTCATCGGAGGGGCTATGGTGTTGATGTAGAAGCCCTCCGTGGTCGATTCCCCCTCCGTTGGAGCGCCGGCGAAGGCTCCAAGATGGGATCTCGCGGATACAGAAGGTTACGGCGGTGAAAATTGTTTTTCGTTGGCTCCCTGGATGTTTTCGGGGTACGTAGGTATATATAGGAGGAAGGAGTACGTCGGTGGCCACCTGAGGGGCCCAGGAGAGAGGGGCGCACCCGGGAGGGGTGGGCGCGCCCTCCTATCTCCTGGCCGCCTCGTTTGCTGCTTGACTTGCACTCCAAGTTCTCCGGATCATGTTCATTCCAAAAATCATGCTCCCGAAGGTTTCATTCCGTTTGGACTCCGTTTGATATTCCTTTTCTTCGAAATACTGAAATAGGCAAAAGGCAGCAATACGGGTTGGGCCTCCGGTTAGTAGGTTAGTCCCAAAAATGATATAAATGTGTAAAATAAAGCCCATAAACATCCAAAAGGGGTAATATAATAGCATGTAACAATCAAAAATAATAGATACATTGGAGACGTATCACGCGCCGCCTAGGTTTATGCACAATATCGCTAGGTGGCGGGAAACCGGTGAGGAAATGTAGAGAAATGATAGCATGTTCATAAAATGCCATCAATTAATGGAAACTTAGCATAGAAGGAACATCAAGCTAGCACAAGAAGTAGATGATGGACAGATGATCGTTTATCCTAGTTAATAATGCATGTAATAGTTTACTTTGGTGTGTGGAAATGTCATGTGCGTACTAGCCACCTATGTAATTGGATGTTTGCCGTGTATTACACACATCTGGTTTATGTGAAACATTTCTGTTCTCTTGGCTCAACACAAACAGTTTATCGGAATGAACTATATGCCCTCGATTGCACACACCTTGATCTGGCTGAACAATTTCTGTTGCGTTGCCCAATCGAAAATAGTTCATCCGAGTGAACCGTATGCCGTATATCGCACACACCTTGATCTGGCTGACCATTTCTTTTGTGTTTCCTAATCATAGACAGTTCAACCGAGTGAACTGTATGCCATATATCACACACACCTTCATCTGGTCGCTTGTTCTGTTGTTCCACCTCATCACAAACAGTTTATCCGAGTGAACTGTATGCCATATATCGCACACGCCTTCATCTGGCTACCCGTTTCTTTTGTTCTGCCTCATCGCAAACAGTTAATTAAACTGAACTGTCTGCCCGCATCACACACACAATTAAAATCTAAACCATGTTTGATGTATCCTTCATCGCAAACATTTTGCATCTTTTTGGTGGGTTTTTATATCACCGTTTGTGATTAATGCATCGCACACAGTTTTGTCAAAGGGTCTCTGATCGTAGTGTCATGTTAGCAGCATCCTGCGGTGGTGGAGGGACCTGGACCTAACTCGGTCACTCGTCGCTGACAAAGCAACACTCGCCATCCTTCGGCTTGAAGACCGCTTGGAGAATGCGTTGGGCAATATCACTCGGACACGAGGTGCCTTGGGTCAGATTGACAAGGAATTGCGGCCAGGTGAAGAGACTCATATGAATCTAGAGTCGGTGATGACGAGGCTAAATGAAGTCCCCGCCGGGGTGAAAGCTTGGAAGAATTCGGCTGCTCGAAGTGGAGCTGATGTGGCGCTATCACTCGTCTGTGTTCATTGCAAGAATGTGGACGAGGAGAAGATGAAGAACCTCCGAGTGGTGAACAAGAAGAACCTCAAGTTTGAGGATTTCATGGAGGCCTTTGTTGAAGCCGCCACTCGTATCGCCGACGGGATCGACCTGGAGACCTTCGTTGATCCAGCTAGCCTCTGCCTAAAGCTTAAAAACACTTGATTGAATTTGCCCTAGAATGTCGGGTGGTTGATGTAATGAAATACTTCACTGAGCCTTGAGCCCATTTTATCTCGAAGACATTCGGTCAGATCGAATCTTTTGGTTTGAAACTTCTTGCGCTTCTATTTGCTTTGTGTTTTGTTTTAACTTATGTGAAAGCTGGTTCGTGGGTAAGCTGCCGAGTGTGGAGCAGATCCTCACTCGGATTATTTTTGAACTTAAGCAAAAGCTAGTTCGTGGTTAAGTCCCCGAGTGTGGAACCAATCCTCACTCGGATTGTTTTTTAACTTAGGAAAAAACTGGATCGCGGCTAAGCCCCCGAGTGTGGAGCAGATCCTCACTCAGATTGTTTTTAACTTAGAAAAAGCTGGTTCACGGCTAAGCCCCCGAGTGTAGAACAAATCCTCACTCGGATTGTTTTTTAACTTAGGAGGATGCTGGATCACGGCTAAGCCCCTGAGTGTGGAGCAGATCCTCACTCGTATTGTTTTTTAACTTAGGCAAAAGCTGGATCGCGGCTAAGCCCCCGTGTCATGGAATTAACACGTCAGATGTCCTAGCAGAAGGACTTAGTCGTGGATCCATCGCAACGAGATTAGCTTAAAGGGGTTAAACCGGAACAAGGGACACGAGCGTTTTATACTTGTTCGGCCCCTTACGATGAAGGTAAAAGCCTACGTCTAGTTGTGATGGAATTATAGGGGTTTCGATGATCAGGGAGCGAATGCGCTTTGCCTAAGTGTTGAGTTGTTGTTTCTTGTCCCTGAACCGCCGCCGGGTCGTCCCTTTATATACACAGGTTGACGCTCGGCTGGTTTATAGAGTTCCGGGGCTGGCTTATACAAGTGTGCGGCTCAGTCTCTTCCTTTCCCTGTCTTACAATACAAGTTAAACAACAATGGCAGTTTACAACTATGGGCCCTAATCTGCCTTTGGGCTCTGGGCCCCTTAAGCTTTAATAGTAGAGCGCCATCTTCTTTATCTTCATGGGCTTCAATATGGATGAGCGTGAACCGGCCCCTCCTGGGTGGTTTACACTTAGTAGTTATATCCTCAACATTAGGCCCCAGATTGATTTGAACCTGTTCATGTCAATCTTCAATACTTTAAAAAATTCCCTGAACATCTTCTTATGATCTTCGTAAACCGCCATGATATCTTCTCCCTGTAAACTTTGGTGAACCGCCATGACGTCATCTTCTGAAATTGCAGTAAATCGTCATGATGTCATCTCTGTATAAAAAGATTATAAAGATTCCCTTCATTTAATTAACTTCCGAAGATCGAGGCGACAGCTGTGTCCCCTCTTGCCGCTTCGGGCTCCTCGATTCTCGCGCCTGTCGTTTGTCCCCTTGCCTTTATAAATAAGACCGGGGGGTCCTTCCATTTACCCCCTTGCCTCTTTGCATCTTCTTCCTCCTCGCGACTGCGAAGAGCTCAAGCATCGCCGCCGCCGTCGACCCTTGAACCTGCACCGACTAGGCCGTTGCATCAACCTGTTCGTACCAGAGACTTTACGACACTCCTCCGCCGCTACTTGGCCATGGTAAGCACTCCCTTCCTCAACCACCAAATCTTCATTATGGTTCCGAAGTTCTTCAGTGTTCATCAGCATTCCCTTAGCGTCTCCTTGAATCTAGCTAGTCTTGATGGCTTCCTCTAGTGGCCGAAGCCGTAGTTTTAATCTGTCCCCCCATAGTATCTCATTGTTCCTGGATAGATCCCATCTAGACTGTTAATGTTCTACCTTCGCCATTTTTAGGGCTCAGAAAATTTTCTTTACTGGGCCGCGGTAGATCCAAAATTACAATGCCATCTTGCGAAACCTGTTTCTTTAGTACTTGGTAAAATTTCAGATGTGCTTCTTCCATCTGTAGGCGGTTTAACCTTTAGAAAATGACAATCCGCCAGGTACCACTAGCCCTTACATAAACCGCCATCTTAACTTGAGCATCGATAACTGGTTTATAGTGTATATATGTTTGAATTAAATCCCCCGGGTTAACACTGGTTTGTGCACTTCAATCTTGAACCGTGAACCGACTTTTGCACTTCCTTTCCAGTTTGTCTTTCAAAATGGCCAAGCAATTCGCCTCTTGCAACTGGGTTCCTTCCCGGATCACAGAGACACAACTCAATGGGTATGTTCTGACTGGCGCTTTGGCCAAGAAGGAGGTCATTCATTGGCGAGTCGCTGGCCCTGAGTGCCCTCCTGAACCTCAAGATGGAGAAGTGGTCGTATTTATGCAGCATCTAGACCGGGGTTTTAGCCCTCCCGGATCAAAGTTTTTTCGGGATGTGCTTGCCAACTTCCAACTCCATCCTCAAGACATTGGACCGAACTTTGTGTCCAACATCTATAATTTCCAAGTGTTCTGTGAAGTTTACCTTCAAGAAGAACCGTATGTTGAGCTCTTTAGGGACTTCTTCCACTTAATCCGCTGAACTGAATTCTCTGACGGCCCCAACACTGAACTTGGCGGAGTGTTGATTCAGAAAAGTAAAGAAGTTGATTTTCCTCATGCCAAACATCACAGCCACCCCAAAGATTGGAACCAAACATGGTTTTATTGTCAGAACACTGCTCCCGCTGTAGAAAACCCTCTGCCGGGTTACCGTGCTCACCGGCTCAGCAATGGACATCCCCTACCTCAGCGGCTCACAGCTAAAGAACGCCAAACATATGCACCTCAACTCGCTAAGCTCCAGGCTTTCCTAGCAAACGGCTTCACCAGCATTGACCTCGTTCGTTGCTGGGTTTAGTGGGGTATCCTGCCTTTAAGCCGCCGCACTAGGTTGATGCATGAGTATACCGGGGATATCAAGGACCCTCAACGGCACGATGAAATAGAGATAACTGATGATGAAGTCACTGAGGTTGTCAAGAAGATGCTGGATGAACCGATCGCTGAATGCAGCAAAACTGGGTTGCATCCCTTTTATGCCTCCAACAAACCGCCAGTTGTAAAAAAATTATCCTTCTGCCTTTTTGACCCACCTCCGCTTTAACACTGTTCTGACACTCCTTTGTTTATTCTTACAGGCCAAAGAACCTTTCTGGAAGAGAAAAATTCAGGACAAACCGCCAAAAACTCAAGACAAACCGGCGAGGGCTGCTCGTGCCAAGAGCAAGGCCATCAAGAAGCCAGCCAAGAAGAAAACAGCCGAGTCCTCTGATCCTCCCGAAGACTTTGATGATTCAGAACAAGAGGTAGAACTTGACTCCCTTGGCTCATTTTTCATACATCTTATTGACAACGACCATTACCAGGATGATGCGGAAGCGAGCCGTGCTGACAATGTAGAGGTAATCTCCCTTTCCTCCAATTCCGATCTTGTGCCAGTAAGAAAAATCCATCGCGCAGTCCAGAAAGTGAAGCGTTCACATCCTTTCACTCATTTGGATCCACAGCATCCTGAAGCTCGTCGCACAACCCGGCATAGTGGCCAGCAAGTCACTTCTTCCGGTTTACCAGATACTCCAATCCAGAAGCACCGTACAGAGGTCTCTTGTAATTCTATCAAGTCTTATCCCTTGGCGGGTTACTTTCGATACCCTCTTAATACGTCTGACTCAAATTATCAGGCAACTTCCAACTCGTCCTCTGGCGATTCATCAACCACACAAATGCCTCCCCACAAGACTGTCCCTGGGTAAATGTAATAATGTTAACTTTGTCTTCTTGCGTCGTTTTACCATATTAATCCTCTGTGTGCCATTTTGCAGTGCCAAAGCCCGATTGAGCAAGAAGGCGAAAACAAATGCTCCCGCTGATGAGATTGAACTGGACAGGACCTCAGAAGGTGCTGGCGGAAATGTTGATGTCGCCATGGATGACCTTGTGCCACAAGGCCAGGCCACTGATGTTGATCCGCTCGAAGTTAACCCGGCAAGCCCTGATATCAATCCAGCAAGCCCACAAGCCAATCCTCCAAGTCCGACTGCTGATCCGCCGAGCCCTGCCAAGGCCACAGACAAACCGGCGAGCCCAAATGCAGCAACTGATGATGTTGTGATTACTGGGGTTGGCCATACTTTTCCTGGTAATCCTGTCGCTTTGGCAAAGCACAGTGCCAAGGTGGAATCTGCTGCTAAAGAGAAAGGCAAGTGGAAGGCTAATGTGTCGAGTTATGCTCATCTCCCCGCTCAGGAAATTCATTCTGGATACTTAAACCACCTATACACCAGCCGTGATTATGAGGCCGGTTTGGTCAATTTGATGAAGGAGCGTTATGACGTAACTTCCAAATACTTCATAAATTTTCTTTGCACTATATATCAACTCCATTGTAGCCCCCAAGGGCCGGTTTATCTCTTGAAGATGAACCAAGACTTCAAATAAAAAAGGCTTTCAACTGTGTAGCCCCCAGGGGCCAGTTTATCTCTTGAAGATGAACCGGGAATTTCTGTTCCAAACTTGTCCTTGTTGAATTCCTTCACCTTTGATTTTTCTGATCAATTATACATTAGCCCCCAAGTGCCAAGATTAATACTTGTATTGAGCCTTGGGACTTTAAATGATAGTCAAAATGAAAAGCAATCCGCATTAGCCCCCAAGTGCCAAGTGTATGACTTGTTATGTACTTGGGACTTTGAGAAAAAATCTTAACATCTTTATCATCTCTCTTGTGCAGGCTGACTTGAACATCAGAGATTCCCAGATTGTTGATCTTCAAGAAAACATTAAGTTCCAGCAGGCAGAAACCTCCAAGGCCTAAGATGAACTGAAGGGCACTTTGACTGCCATGGAACAATTGAAGGATGGCTTCAAAAGTGAGCGGGCGAACTGGGAAATAGAGAAGGCAGCTCTCTTAAAGTGTGCTAAAGATGCCGAAGCAACGCTTAAACCGGTGGCAGAGGAGCTAACTGGGCTAAAACGTCAAGTCAATGCCATGAATTCAGCAATATTTGGTAAATACCTTTTGTCAACACCTTACTTGAACATTTTTGAAGTTGCCGGTTTAACAGCAAATTCTTAAACCGCTTGCAGGTAGCCTTATCGCTCATCTGGGCTCAGATATGCGGATGAAGTTGAAGGCCGCCTATACGTTGATAGAACAATTGTATACTGGTGCTCAACGAGTCATCTGCGCATCTTCCTTCAACAAACCGGCACCAATATTGATCAAGGATACATTGGCCAAATTGTCTATGACCCCGGCCCAAATAGAAGAGGTAAAGCGATCTGCTGCAAGAGTTGTGCGCTTTAACAACACTAATGCGGGCTAAAGCGTGGATTGCTGATCTTGATCCGGCAGATATCGCAAAAGGCTATCCCGGTCAACAAGAAGATGGATCAGACTTTGATAATGAAGCTCTCAAAGTCTTAACAAAAGAGATGCGCCCACTGGCAAGCCAATTGGCTGAGGAGGTTGATCTGTCTGTCTAACGGTCCAGCTATGATGCAGACGGCAAACGGGTTGACACAACTGTGGAGGAAGCTCAGAATTTAACCTCTCCAATCCGTAAGCACACCTATGCCCCTGACATTGAACCATCCAACCTTATAAGCAACGAAGCTGTCTTTCAAGCCTTAACTAGGATTGATTGGACCACCCTTGACTTCCAGCCACTGGGTGAGGAGGAGGAAGTTGAACCGGCGCGAGATGATCCTTCAACTTCACGTCAGCCTGGTGCTGATTCATAATCTGTCAGGACCCCGACTCGATGTCACATCGATCTAGCTGGTAACACCTCATATCACTTTGCGGCCTCACGCACGGTATCCCCACGGGTGTCGTCTTACCTTTTCCCGGGACCGTTTGCGCCTTTTGGCTCGCGTATATGAAAGTGTCGCTAGCATCCATATGATAAAGAGCCCGGGCTGACATGACTAGTCGTAAACCCAAAGTGGCACCGACTTACAGGGACAGGCATCCATGACCCAGCTTCGAACGTGTCGGTCATCAGCAAGTGGGTCCGGGCTGTAGCACTGGGCTAGCAGGACTCCGGTAAACCGGGCTGTAGCGGGCTAACAGGACTCCGGTACTCAAAGCGTGACATTTCCCCGAAGGGACAGACACAGGAACGAAGAAGGACACATGCCGGCCAGCCTAAGTGTTCCAGAGCAGTAGCAAGCTACCATGGCTCAGCGGTAACACTAGGAGACATTTCCCGGTAAGAGAGGCTACTAAAGATAAACAACTAGATAGTCAGATCCCACACATACCAAGCATTTCAGTCATACACACAATATGCTCGATATGTGCAAATACAATGAAGCATCACAACATGACTCTACGACACAAGTACTTTATTTAAGGCTCAGTGAGCCATACATAACATACACACAAAGGTACGGGTCTCACGATCCAACATACAAGTCATACAATCATACAAGCCAGCAGCGGAAGTAACTTGTCTGAGTACAGACAACTAGTAAAATAAAAGAGGCTTGGAAAGTCTCTGGCTATACTATGTGGTCCTTCACAAGCTCAGGGTCACCACCTGGGTCTTTAGCCTACTCGTTGATGTCAACGTCTACATAGAACCCATCAGAAGGGGTTGCAGCGTCTTCTGTAAAAATGTAGATTATAGCAACATGAGTACAAAGGTACTCAGCAAGACTTACATCAGATCCTACATACATGCACAGTATCAAGAAGGGTTGGTGGAGTTATTGCAGCAAGCCAGCTTTGACTCTTGGCTAGGCTATCCTACGATACTTCAACTTGAAATAGTTTTGCGCACACGAGTCCACTATTCACCACTTCAATACACTACCGAGGATCCACCTCCGTCCTCCTACGGAGGAGCCATCCTCGGCACTCACACTTATCTTGAGGCTTTTAGTAGTTTCCATTTACATGTCTATGAACTGTATAGGCAACCAAGTAGTCCTTTACCGCGGACGCGGCTATTCGAATAGATCATGTTAACCCTGCAGGGGGTACTTCTTCATACACGCTCTCACCACTTACCGTCGTTTACACGACATGTACTCGGCAACCTTCAAGCGGAAGCCCAACGTGGGTGTCGGCCACGACCTACCTAATCACCTAAGCCTCCAGTCCAGGTTTATCGCCTATTCAGGTTCCATCCGCAGGGAGTCCGGCCGAGGCTTCCCATACGGCCCCGAACGATGTGAACAGGGTTCCCGAGATACCTAACGGGTATTCGGTACACCCGGCCACGTACCTACCGCATCACAGCCCACCCCTACGGTCAGCGCTGTCCACGGCCTCCAGTAGGCTACAAACACCAGAAACTACTTGCAACTCCTGGACGGAGAACTAGGGTGAATAAGAAGTCGAGAGGGTCCATTGGTTTCGGGCCCAATGCATGGTAGTAGCTGATTCTTAAATCACACATACAGATCTCAGTGCTTAAGTTCGGCTTCAATGAAACAACCCACCATGTACTCCTACATGGCCTCTCATCGATACCTTTACCAAATCGTGTTCACCACACCACTCTCATTACCGACATAATCATTTCACTCTAGCCCATCACCCAGATGAACCAGACCTGACACGACTCTAAGCATAGCAGGCATAGCAAGGTAGGAACAACACATACATATGGCTCAATCAACTCCTACACATGCTAGTGGGTTTCATCTAGTTACTGTGGCAATGACAGGTCATGCAGAGGAAATGGGTTCAACTACCGTAGCACACAGCAGTTTGAATCGCGTTGTCTTAATGCAGTAAAAGAGAGCAGGAGCGAGAACATGGGATTGTATCGATATGATCAAATGGTTGGTTGCTTGCCTGATGGTTCGATGCACGGATACGGTTCTTCGTTAGGGTAGTCACGGTACTCCTCGGGGACAGATCCTGTCGTAAAGGATAACGATACACAGGCATCACAAAACAATGTGCAACAATATGATGCATGCATGAAACATGGCAATATGAGTGTGTTGGGCTAATGCAACTAAAGCCAGAAGGGTTTGAACAAATTTGAGTCAAAGATTCAAATTTCAATTTCAAATATGGCCTTTTAAAGTGCTTTTCCTTGTTCTGATTAAAACATCCATTTAACTTGTTGGATCATGCATTAAAATAGTACAGATGGATAGATTGGATTTTTCTGATCATTTTTCATATATAATTTGTCCAATTTGGAGTTACAGAATAAAAGTTATGAATTTTTGAAGTTTAATTAATATTCTGGAATTTCCTGATTTAATTTAAATCCAGAAATATCATTTACTGCGTCAGTCTGACGTCACAGTGACATCAGCAGGTCAACAGGGCTGGCTCGGGTCAAACCTGGCGTGTGGGGTCCACACGTCAGTGACACAGGGGCTAATCCCATGTTGACCCGGGCTGGTTAGCTTTGACTAAGCCCTGGGGCCCACTTGTCAGCGTCAGTAGGTGGTGGTTTAGTGGCTAATTAACTAGGCCATGTCAGCTCGCCGGAGTTCTGGCCGGCGGCGACCATCAGTGCGGCGGCGATAGTGGTTTTGGTCGTTTCGGCCACCAAATGAACCGCGGAGGCCACCGGAGTGAAGCTGAGGACGACCCGCGGCTCTTGGCGGAGTCCGTTGGGGTCGGGGTGGCCGGAGTCGACGGCGGCGAGCTCGGCTGCGGCGGCCGGGGTTCGGTCATGCACGGGAACGGTGTTGCAGGGTGTTAGGGGGGGTGTTGGAGCGTGCTACGTGCTCCTAGTGAGATGTGGAGCACGATGGCGTGCTCGGTTGGGCGCTACGGCGATCGTGGCCACGACGGCGACATCGCCGGCGGCGTGAAGCTTTCGGCCGCGGTGGGGCTAGGGCCTAGGGGTCGGGAGAGAGCAGGGGAGAAGGGGGAAACGGTGGCGTAGCTCACCGCGGTTGCAGTGGGCGTCGAAGCGGGCTCGGGGACGCGTCGGAGACGACGAATTTGACGGCGACGGTGGTCGGAGTCCGAAGGGGGGAACGGCGACGTGGCGGCGATGCAGGGCTTCCGGGGACCCGTGGAGCGGTGGGGAGGAAGAAGGAGTTGAGGCGGAGCTTCTGAGCTGGTCGGGGAAGCGAGGGGTGGTCGGAGACGGTGGCTAAGGCGAACGGCGGCGACGGTGAGCTTCGGCCGTGAGAGAGAGAGAGTGAGGGAGAGCCGGGGGAGAGTGAATGGGGTGTCGGCGAGGTCGGGGCGGTGACCAGAAGACGATCCACGCGGCGCAACGGTGACCAGGGCGATGCAGAGAGGCTGGGTGGTGCATGGCGAGCTCGGGCGCGCCATGCTCACCTCCCTGCCTGCTCTGGCGAGGGGAAGCAGCTGGCTGGCACGGGCCAGCACAGTGCTGGGCCGGCTGGGCTGGGCCGCACAGGTAAGTCTTCCCCTTTCTTTATTTCTGTTTTTATTTAATATAACTGCGACTTTGTTGAATTAAATAAAATACCTAGGCAACTCCAAAAATCACCAAACTACTCCTGGTCCATAGTTGGATTATTTCCAACATGAAACATTTTAGTTTGGAGATATTTGAGCATTTAAATATTTTATATAATTTTAAATGCCCAAATTCAAATAGTTATGATTTAATTCAAAACCCTAGGATGGCCTAGGAAAATGTGCACCACTTTTGGCAGAGGTTCTGAACCAAGGCAAAAATGATGGGCATTTTAGAAGGGCATTTCAGGTTAATTGAAAAATTATTTTAGTAAACCCTAGTTGGTTTCAGAGGGGACTGGGGGTTCTGTCATCCCCATTTCAAGTTTCTGATGAATGAGTAAACATGATGCAACACTCTAATGCATAACTAGCTAGGGTGTGACAACTCACCCCCACTCAAAAGAATCTCGTCCCGAGATTTGGGTTCCTCCGGGAAGAAGGCGGGATATTCAAGTCGAAGACGATCCTCCCTTTCCCAGGTTGCTTCATCTTCAGAATGGTGCGACCATTGAACCTTGAGAAACTTGATATTATGACGTCGCGTGGTACGTTCGGCTTGATCGAGGATACGAATGGGGTACTCTCGATAGGTAAGATTATCTTGGAGATCAAGCGTTTCGTGGTCCACTTCACGGATAGGATCCGAGAAGCAACGCCTGAGTTGAGAAATGTGGAAGACATCGTGAACTCTGGAGAGGTGCGGAGGTAGTTCCAATTGGTAGGCAACTTCTCGTTTGGCAAGAATGCGAAAAGGTCCAATGTAACGAGGAGCCAATTTGCCTTTGATACCGAAACGATGGGTTCCCTTCAGAGGGGTGACCCGAAGATAAGCCTTCTCGTTAACCTCGAAAGTCATAGCCTTATGTTTTCGGTCATATTGACTCTTTTGACGAGATTGGGCTGTTTTCAACTTTTCACGAACGATACGAACTTGTTCTTCTGCTTCCTGAATCATATCCGGGCCAAAGAATTGTCTTTCCCCGGTCTCTGACCAGTTAAGGGGTGTTCGACATCGCCGTCCATAGAGGACTTCAAAAGGGGCTTTACCCAAGCTGGATTGATAGCTGTTGTTGTAAGCGAATTCGGCAAATGGAAGGCACTTCTCCCAGTCCATTCCGAACGAGATAACAGAGGCTCGAAGCATGTCTTCTAGAATCTGATTGACGCGTTCCACTTGACCACTTGACTGAGGGTGGAAAGCGGTGCTAAAGGAGAGACGGGTTCCCATAGCATTTTGGAAACTTTCCCAAAATCGAGAGGTGAAAAGACTTCCTCGATCCGAATTGATTTCCAAAGGGACACCATGAAGAGACACTATTCGGGAGATGTATAAGTCTGCCAGCTGACTAGCGGCTATACTCTCACGAACAGGTAAGAAATGAGCTACTTTGGAAAGACGATCGACCACAACGAAAATAGCATTATTCCCTCTTTTGGTCCTGGGAAAACCGGTAATGAAATCCATACCAATTTTATCCCATTTCCATTCAGGAATAGCTAATGGTTGAAGGGTGCCAGCAGGCCGTTGATGCTCTGCTTTTACACGACGACAGACGTCGCAATTAGCAATATACTGAGCGATTTCTCTCTTCATCCTAGTCCACCAGAACCTCTGGCGTAGGTCCTGATACATTTTTGTGCTACCGGGGTGAATGGTGAGAGGAGATTCATGAGCTTCCTTAAGGATTAATCGCCTTAGGTTGCGCACTTTGGGAACTACTAGTCGATTCCCGAAGTATACGACTCCTTGATCATTAACGGAGAACCAATTCGCAATTCCTTTCTGAATGTTTCTCTTGATGCGGGAGATTCCCGGATCTACCTTCTGTGCGTTGATAATTTGATCCGTAAGGGTAGGTTTTGCCACCAAGGTGGAGAGAAAACCTTGAGGTACAATGTGAAGGTTAAGCTTCCGAAATTCCTCATGGAGAAGCGGTTGACTTTGTTGTAACATCAGGTTGTTACAATAAGATTTACGACTTAGCGCATCAGCCATGACGTTGGCTTTCCCTGGGGTATAGGTTATCCCTAAGTCGAAGTCTGTGATCAATTCAACCCAACGTCTCTGCCTGAGATTCAAATCCGGTTGGGTGAAAATATACTTCAGACTTTGGTGATCAGTGAATATTTCGCAACGATTACCGAGGAGATAATGTCGCCAGGTCTTAAGTGCATAGACTACAGCTGCAAGCTCTAGGTCATGAGTGGGATAATTCTCCTCATGTGGGTGCAATTGCCGTGAAGCGTAAGCAATTACGTGTCGATCTTGCATGAGAATGCAACCTAGTCCTTGTCGCGAGGCGTCGCAGTAGATAACAAAGTCCTTGGAGAAGTCTGGCGGTACCAGTACGGGAGCAGAGGTCAGGCGTCTTTTCAGTTCCTGAAAGCTGTGCTCACATTGTGGAGTCCATTCGAACTTCTTATCTTTCTTGAGGAGTTCAGTTAGAGGTTTAGCAACCTTGGAGAAGTTCTCGACAAAGCGACGGCAATAGCTCGCTAAGCCTAGAAAACTCCGAACTTGCTTGACTGATTCGGGCGGAGTCCAATCAAGGACGGCTTGAACTCGCTCAGGGTTAACAGCAATACCTTTACCAGATATTACATGACCCAGATAGGTCACTTCTGACAACCAGAATTCACATTTAGAGAATTTGGCAAAAAGGCGATGCTCTCGAAGTTTCTTCAACACTAGCCTTAGATGTTCGGCATGTTCTTCCTCGTTCTTGGAGTAGATGAGTATATCATCGAGATAAACCACGACGAATTTATCCAAATACTCCATGAAGATTGAGTTCATTAACCGAGAAAAGGTGGCTGGAGCGTTGGTTAATCCGAAGGACATAACGGTGTACTCGTATTGGCCATAGCGAGTAACAAAGGCCGTTTTAGGAATGTCCCCGTTTCTGATTTTGATTTGATGGTAGCCCAACCTCAAATCCATCTTGGAGAAGACTGAGGATCCAGCGAGCTGATCATACAGGTCGTTGATCCTGGGAAGTGGATATTTGTTCTTGATTGTGACCAAATTGACAGGTCGGTAATCTACAACCATCCGGTCCGTACCATCCTTTTTCTTAACGAATAGGACGGGGCAAGCCCACGGAGATGAACTAGGGCGGATGAAACCCTTTTTCAAGGATTCATCGAGTTGTTTCTTAAGCTCGGCTAGTTCTAGGGGTGCCATCTTATAGGGTCTTCTAGCAATCGGAACGGTTCCTGGAATGAGATCTATTACGAACTCAACATCCCTGTCAGGTGGAACACCTGGCAATTCCTCTGGAAAGACATCCGGGAAGTCACGGACTACCAGAACGTCCTCAAGGTCTGGCAAAGGGCTGGTGTTAAGAGAATATAATTGTCGCTTGGCTATTCGGGTCAAGACATTGACTATCTTCCCCGAAGGATGGGTGAGTTGAACAGTCCTAGAGAAGCAATCAATTTTGGCTTGATGAGCTGACATCCAGTCCATACCCAAAATGATATTAATATCCGAAGATTTAAGGGCTATCAAGGATGCAAGGAAAACAAGTCTGTCGACTTGGATCTCATTTCCATAACTTACCCTAGAGGTCTGCCATCTAGACCCAGGGGTAGAGATTTCCATAGTGGATGGCAAGTCACAGAATGCAACGTTATGCAAACGGGCATAACTTTCAGATATAAAAGAATGAGAGGCTCCTGTATCGAAAAGAACGGATGCCGGGTGGCAATTAACAAGAAGCGTACCGAGAACGACGTTGGGGTCCTCTTGAGCTTCTTCGGCAGAGATACAGTTGACATGGCCACATGAAGCGGTGACCGGTTTGGCATGGAACACCTTCCCTGTCGGCTTGCCACGGCCAACAGCTTTAGCAGATTGATTGGGGTTGGTCTGGGGACACTCGCGCATATAATGACCAGATTCCCCACACTTGAAACAAGTCACGGAACTGGTACGTGGAGGAGCATTATTGGATGGACCCCCATAGGGCTTGGCCGGTGCAGACTGTTGAACAGGGCGAGGCGCCTGGAAAGATGGCCTCGGTGTGAACCTGGGTGGCAGGGCGGTATTGGGTACCCACACGCGGCGTTTCTGAGGACCAGCACCGGATGAGGAACCCATATCACGTCCATGCTTGCGTGTTGCATCATAATCAGTCTGACCAGTTTCAGCACTGATGGCTTTGTTGACAAGTTTCGAAAAAGATGTGCACTCATGCAGACGGAGGTCGCGGCGAAGCTCAGGGCTAAGGCCCTTTCGGAACCTTGCTTGCTTCTTGGCGTCAGTAGAAACTTCCTCAGTTGCATATCGTGCGAGATTACCAAACTCTCTGCTATAGGCATCCACAGAAAGTCAGCCTTGGGTGAAACTGCAAAATTCTTCACGTTTACGGTCCATGAGACCCTCCGGAATGTGATGTTCACGGAAAGCCTCACTGAACTCAGCCCAAGTGGTGACATGGCCCGCTGGGCGCATGGCTCCATAATTCTCCCACCATAGACTGGCGGGGCCTTCAAGATGATATGCAGCGAAGGTGACCTTGTCAGCCTCCGCTACCAACGCGGAACGCAGCTTGTGAGAGATACTGCGAAGCCAGTCATCAGCGTCGAGAGGCTCGACGGAGTGGTGGAACGTGGGTGGATGCAATTTGATAAAATCACTGAGTGACACCATGTTAGCCCTCTGATGGTGTGTTGTATTCTGTTCTATACGCTCCAACAAACGGTTTGTCTCCCGCTTGTTTCTCTCAGCTTCCATCATCACCTCGGCTAGTGAAGGAGGATGAGGCAGATTTTCATTCCTGGCTTCACTGCCTTCGGCCTGCTCTTGGGAAGCAGGATTAGCGCGCGTGTTGACCATCCTAGGTAGACAAGACAATGATTTAGTCAGGATGGTAAAATTCCGACATAGGATACATAAGGTAAGGAATAACTCGAAATGCAAGATGATCATCCGTATGACATGGTAGATACAGAAACTGCTTCTTTATTCCATCGTCATGCACACCATACAAGGTTTAGTACAAGACCAAACAAAGTACTATTATGGTGAGAAAAGGATTACATCTCGTCAGAGGCATTCCAAGCTCCTATACATTATTTTCTACACCTCCGGAAAGAGTACAAACTAGGACATATCCCACGAGTCACGCGGAACGATAGATGACACAGCTAGTGCGAACTAGTGATGCTACCCCTAACTCAGACCGATCCGTAGTAGTCCTCATAAAAGTCACCTCCATAGCCTGGAAGCTCAACATGTTCATCCGGAAATAGACGATCTCGCGGAGCTTGTGGACCATAGGGGCTAGGATGAGGCCTTGGACCAACAAACGGTGGACTGCGGAGACCGCGAGGTGGGGTGATGCCTCCTACATCACGCCAAACCATCACGTCCGGCAGAGCAGATCTCACAGGATAGAGATCGCGCATATCCGAATATCCAGCTTGCACCGCCGGTGCGAACCGAGTCAAAGTGGCCCAGTGATCGGCACGGGTATTGAAGAGCTCTAACCTTAAGGCCCGATTTTCACGGTCCTTATCTTCGAGCATCTCAGCAGTGGTGCGAGTCCGTGAATCCTCCTGAGTGGAGTCAGCATAAATAGCTTGGAGATATCCTTGTGCTCCCGGAAGTGATCCTGGCATATACCGGAAGTCAGAGTCCCGAAATAAACCAGATCTGACTCGCATAATGGTCATCATAGAGTAGGCGGCATCCTGCACAGCCATCTCGATAGTAACCCCGAGTCCATAGGAGCAGTGAAGAGGCTCAGTGGATCCATGATAAGATGGAAATATCCTGACAGTGCAGAGATACTGGCTTTGATTAAAATCTCGGAATTGCTCTTCGACCGTGTACTCAGGATACCAGCGGTATCCAGCCTCAGTCATTACCCTGACCAACTTAGCAGTATGGCCGGGTACATCTAGGCATCGAGTTAGGCGAACCACTTGATTGAGGTCGCGAGTGGCCATCTGAAAGCATAATCATAATGCAAGGCATTAGAATTTCTAGCAAAATTTCGGCAGCATAACAGCTGTAAATGCTCAAAAAGGATATTGAGACTTTTGACAAAGGATTTCGTACACACCCAACATCATCATATCAAAGTTCTGGAACCATTCTAACAACATAATGTGGTAGTAGAACTGAACTAGGCTTGTAACCATCAAACTTATAAGGTACTACTGATTAGTAACACGTGATCCTGATAGAGAGAGTAGATCCTAATTCCTTAACCCCCGGTGGAAGAATGGACTGACTCAGATCAGAAAGTCATAAGGTATAAGGAGTAAAAAGAGCCTTACGTTCCAACCCACAAACAATTCCCCTACATATAACTAAAGAATTTCTAGACTCAACATCGACCAGTTTGGCTTGGAGAACCTACAGGCAGTCCTGCTCTGATGCCAACGCTGTCAGGACTCCGACTCGATGTCACATCGATCTAGCTGGTAACACCTCATATCACTTTGCGGCCTCACGCACGGTATCCCCACGGGTGTCGTCTTACCTTTTCCCGGGACCGTTTGCGCCTTTTGGCTCGCGTATATGAAAGTGTCGCTAGCATCCATATGATAAAGAGCCCGGGCTGACATGACTAGTCGTAAACCCAAAGTGGCACAGACTTACAGGGACAGGCATCCATGACCCAGCTTCGAACGTGTCGGTCATCAGCAAGTGGGTCCGGGCTGTAGCACTGGGCTAGCAGGACTCCGGTAAACCGGGCTGTAGCGGGCTAACAGGACTCCGGTACTCAAAGCGTGACATTTCCCCGAAGGGACAGACACAGGAACGAAGAAGGACACATGCCGGCCAGCCTAAGTGTTCCAGAGCAGTAGCAAGCTACCATGGCTCAGCGGTAACACTAGGAGACATTTCCCGGTAAGAGAGGCTACTAAAGATAAACAACTAGATAGTCAGATCCCACACATACCAAGCATTTCAATCATACACACAATATGCTCGATATGTGCAAATACAACGAAGCATCACAACATGACTCTGACACAAGTACTTTATTTAAGGCTCAGTGAGCCATACATAACATACACACAAAGGTACGGGTCTCACGACCCAACATACAAGTCATACAATCATACAAGCCAGCAGCGGAAGTAACTTGTCTGAGTACAGACAACTAGTAAAATAAAAGAGGCTTGGAAAGCCCCTGGCTATACTATGTGGTCCTTCACAAGCTCAGGGTCACCACCTGGGTCTTTAGCCTACTCGTTGATGTCAACGTCTACATAGAACCCATCAGAAGGGGTTGCAGCGTCTTCTGTAAAAATGTAGATTATAGCAACATGAGTACAAAGGTACTCAGCAAGACTTACATCAGATCCTACATATATGCATAGTATCAAGAAGGGTTGGTGGAGTTATTGCAGCAAGCCAGCTTTGACTCTTGGCTAGGCTATCCTACGATACTTCAACTTGAAATAGTTTTGCGCACACGAGTCCACTATTCACCACTTCAATACACTACCGAGGATCCACCTCCGTCCTCCTACGGAGGAGCCATCCTCGGCACTCACACTTATCTTGAGGCTTTTAGTAGTTTCCATTTACTTGTCTATGAACTGTATAGGCAACCAAGTAGTCCTTTACCGCGGACGCGGCTATTCGAATAGATCATGTTAACCCTGCAGGGGGTACTTCTTCATACACGCTCTCACCACTTACCGTCGTTTACACGACATGTACTCGGCAACCTTCAAGCGGAAGCCCAACGTGGGTGTCGGCCACGACCTACCTAATCACCTAAGCCTCCAGTCCAGGTTTATCGCCTATTCAGGTTCCATCCACAGGGAGTCCGACCGAGGTTTCCCATACGGCCCCGAACAATGTGAACAGGGTTCCCGAGATACCTAACGGGTATTCGGTACACCCGGCCACGTACCTACCGCATCACAGCCCACCCCTACGGTCAGCGCTGTCCACGGCCTCCAGTAGGCTACAAACACCAGAAACTACTTGCAACTCCTGGACGGAGAACTAGGGTGAATAAGAAGTCGAGAGGGTCCATTGGTTTCGGGCCCAATGCATGGTAGTAGCTGATTCTTAAATCACACATACAGATCTCAGTGCTTAAGGTCGGCTTCAATGAAACAACCCACCATGTACTCCTACATGGCCTCTCATCGATACCTTTACCAAAACGTGTTCACCACACCACTCTCATTACCGACATAATCATTTCACTCTAGCCCATCACCCAGATGAACCAGACCTGACACGACTCTAAGCATAGCAGGCATAGCAAGGTAGGAACAACACATACATATGGCTCAATCAACTCCTACACATGCTAGTGGGTTTCATCTAGTTACTGTGGCAATGACAGGTCATGCAGAGGAAATGGGTTCAACTACCGTAGCACACAACAGTTTGAATCGCGTTGTCTTAATGCAGTAAAAGAGAGCAGGAGCAAGAACATGGGATTGTATCGATATGATCAAATGGTTGGTTGCTTGCCTGATGGTTCGATGCACGGATACGGTTCTTCGTTAGGGTAGTCACGGTACTCCTCGGGGACAGATCCTGTCGTAAAGGATAACGATACACAGGCATCACCAAACAATGTGCAACAATATGATGCATGCATGAAACATGGCAATATGAGTGTGTTGGGCTAATGCAACTAAAGCCAGAAGGGTTTGAACAAATTTGAATCAAAGATTCAAATTTCAATTTCAAATATGGCCTTTTAAAGTGCTTTTCCTTGTTCTGATTAAAACATCCATTTAACTTGTTGGATCATGCATGAAAATAGTACAGATGGATAGATTGGATTTTTCTGATCATTTTTCATATATAATTTGTCCAATTTGGAGTTACAGAATAAAAGTTATGAATTTTTGAAGTTTAATTAATATTCTGGAATTTCCTGATTTAATTTAAATCCAGAAATATCATTTACTGCGTCAGCCTGACGTCACAGTGACATCAGCAGTCAACAGGGCTGGCTCGGGTCAAACCTGACGTGTGGGGTCCACACGTCAGTGACACAGGGGCTAATCCCGTGTTGACCCGGGCTGGTTAGCTTTGACTAAGCCCTGGGGCCCACTTGTCAGCGTCAGTAGGTGGTGGTTTAGTGGCTAATTAACTAGGCCATGTCAGCTCGCCGGAGTTCTGGCCGGCGGCGACCATCAGTGCGGCGGCGATAGTGGTTTTGGTCGTTTCGGCCACCAAATGAACCGCGGAGGCCACCGGAGTGAAGATGAGGACGACCCGCGGCTCTTGGCGGAGTCCGTTGGGGTCGGGGTGGCCGGAGTCGACGGCGGCGAGCTCGGCTGCGGCGGCCGGGGTTCGGTCGTGCACGGGAACGGTGTTGCAGGGTGTTAGGGGGGGTGTTGGAGCGTGCTACGTGCTCCTAGTGAGATGTGGAGCACGATGGCGTGCTCGGTTGGGCGCTACGGCGATCGTGGCCACGACGGCGACATCGCCGGCGGCGTGAAGCTTTCGGCCGCGGTGGGGCTAGGGCCTAGGGGTCGGGAGAGAGCAGGGGAGAAGGGGGAAACGGTGGCGTAGCTCACCGCGGTTGCAGTGGGCGTCGAAGCGGGCTCGGGGACGCGTCGGAGACGACGAATTTGACGGCAACGGTGGTCGGAGTCCGAAGGGGGGAACGGCGACGTGGCGGCGATGCAGGGCTTCCGGGGACCCGTGGAGCGGTGGGGAGGAAGAAGGAGTTGAGGCGGAGCTTCTGAGCTGGTCGGGGAAGCGAGGGGTGGTCGGAGACGGTGGCTAAGGCGAACGGCGGCGACGGTGAGCTTCGGCCGTGAGAGAGAGAGAGTGAGGGAGAGCCGGGGGAGAGTGAATGGGGTGTCGGCGAGGTCGGGGCGGCGACCAGAAGACGATCCACGCGGCGCAACGGCGACCAGGGCGATGCAAAGAGGCTGGGTGGTGCGTGGCGAGCTCGGGCGCGCCATGCTCACCTCCCTGCCTGCTCTGGCGAGGGGAAGCAGCTGGCTGGCACGGGCCAGCACAGTGCTGGGCCGGCTGGGCTGGGCCGCACAGGTAAGTCTTCCCCTTTCTTTATTTCTGTTTTTATTTAATATAACTGCGACTTTGTTGAATTAAATAAAATACCTAGGCAACTCCAAAAATCACCAAACTACTCCTGGTCCATAGTTGGATTATTTCCAACATGAAACATTTTAGTTTGGAGATATTTGAGCATTTAAATATTTTATATAATTTTAAATGCCCAAATTCAAATAGTTATGATTTAATTCAAAACCCTAGGATGGCCTAGGAAAATGTGCACCACTTTTGGCAGAGGTTCTGAACCAAGGCAAAAATGATGGGCATTTTAGAAGGGCATTTCAGGTTCATTGAAAAATTATTTTAGTAAACCCTAGTTGGTTTCAGAGGGGACTGGGGGTTCTGTCATCCCCATTTCAAGTTTCTGATGAATGAGTAAACATGATGCAACACTCTAATGCATAACTAGCTAGGGTGTGACATAATCCGCCAGTCGGTTGGATATTTACGTGTTGCAGGCAACAAACAATTATTCTTTTGGGCATCAAAGCGCCTTGTAATAGGCTAGTTGAAATACTTTGCTCTTCTGCCATCGTGCAATGCTACCTGATACTGTAATCCGGCATCATTGTTTTGTGCTTGCTTTATTTGTCTTGGTATTTCGTATAAAATCCTGCTTTCTGCATTTAAACACTTAAACATGTCCTGGCAGTTTATCGTCGGATGGGTTATGATACCCAATACAGAACCAGAATCCTCATAACCAAGGTTATAAAGTAACGAAATATGAAATATATCCTACTTGTGATATTAAATCACTTTTGTTGGTTCACCAACTTGTTTAGTAAGGGTGATAACCCAAACTTTGAGTATAGGAAAATACCCACCGCATTGTGCTGGTGCGTAATAAGCCGTGCCGGGTATTGATAAACACCGGATGGTGATCCTGGCGACTTATAGTCAATGCCAGACCGGATTGAGAGATGTTGGTTCATAATTGATTATGTGCTAACAGCTGATAATTGTAAGCCACACCTGGTTAAGAAACACCGGGTTGAGATGAAGACATATAGTCTGGCCAGGTCAAGAGACGCCGGTTTACCTTACAACCTTATTAATAGAGAGAAAACTTTGCAAAAAACAAAAGCAAATAAAACTTGTAGTCGAGGCTTTTCGAGGGCTGCCAGGCCCAAATTCGAGGCTTTTCGTGGGCTGCCAGGCCGCTGAGTTAAACCATTTGACAAAGCCTTTTAAGATGGGCCTCCAACTAACCAATCGTCATTTTAACTTTGACAAGTTCAGGGTCTCTATGAGAGTAACTTGTCAAACGTTCGGCGGGTCATGCCAGGATTACTTGGATAGGAGTGGCTTACTTGATGAAGGCAGGTTAACCGGGGTTTTAGGAGAATACACCAGGCTTCCAAGCCGTGGGTCATACCCAATTACAAGGGTCCTTTCAAACTCTTTGTTACTTTACACAAAGAGCCCCCAAGTAACTTTGTGAGCTGTGCTCAATGGGTGCCTATGTTTGAGTTGTGCTTTTAGCAACAATACTCTCTTTGGCCCCTTGAGTCTGAAGCTCCCAAGCTGTATTGTGGCATGATAGCCGGTTTAATGGACAAAATAGGACGTCGCTTTGTAAGCAGAAGCCCCCTTGTAACCAAGAAATATTGGAAGAACGGCAGAGGCCCTGCTTGTAGCAAGGATGCCGGTTTATTATATTGATCATAATATATACATTGCCAAAATATGTACATAATGAGAGCCTATGGTTAGGTGTGGTAAGGCCGTAGAAGAGCGATATTCCACGGCTGACGGGTCTCCTCCTCCGATTTGCTTGAGTCTTTGTGCTCACGAACGTCGATGAGGTAGTATGATCCGTTGTGAAGATTCTTGCTGACACAAAGGGCCCTTCCCAAGGTGGGGATAACTTGTGCATATTGGTCTGATCCTGGATGAGCTGGAGCACTAAATCACCTTCTTGAAAGGTTCTTGTTCTAACCCGGTGGCTGTGATAATGCCGCAGATCTTACTGATAAACCGCCGAGCGAGCCAACGCCATGTCCCGTTTTTCATCTAACAGGTCCAGTGCTTCTTGACGTGCTTGCTCATTGTCCGCTTCAACATAATTGGCAACCCGGGGCGAGTCATGACGAATATCACTTGGGAGTACCGCCTCTGCCCCGTAAACCATGAATAAAGGTGTATAACCTGTAGACCGGTTTAGGGTGGTGTTTATACTCCATAACACAGATGGTAACTCCTCCAACCAACAACCCAACGTCCTCTTCAAAGGAACCATAAGCCAGGGTTTGATGCCCTTCAAGATTTCCTGATTGGCTCTCTCAGCTTGACCGTTAGATTGGGGGTGAGCCACAGATGCCACGTCAAGCCGGATGTGCTCTCGTTGACAAAAGTCCTCCATCTCGCCTTTGGAGAGGTTCGTGCCATTATCTGTGATGATGCTACATGGAAAACTGAAACGTAAGATCACCTTTTTGATGAATTGAACCACCGTGGCTGCATCACACTTGCTTACTGGCTCCGCTTCAACCCATTTAGTAAACTTGTCAACCGCCACCAACAGGTGGGTCTTCTTATCTTTGGATCTCTTGAAAGGCCCTACCATGTCAAGCCCCCAAGTAGCAAACGGCCAGGTGATGGGCATCCTCCATAGCTCCTGAGCCAGAACATGAGCTCATCGTGAAAATTTGTGACAACCGTCGCACCGTCTTACCAAGTCCTCAGCATCAACATGAGCCGTCGGCCAATAGAAGCCATGACGAAACACTTTAGCAACTATGAATTTTGAACCGGTGTGATGACCACAGTCTCCTTCGTGGATCTCTCGTAGAATCTCACGACCTTATTCAGGAGAAACACAGTGTTGGAACGCACCAGAAACACTGCAATGGTGTAACTCGCTATTGTAAACAATCATGGACTTGGATCGCCGGACTATCTGCCTGGCCAAAACTTCATCTTCTGGCAACTCGCCCCGGTTCATATATGCCAAGTATGGAACCGTCCAATCCGGAATGATATGTAAACTGGCCACCAACTGTGCCTCTGGATCAGGAATAGCGAGGTCTTTCTCTGTAGGCAACTGAACCGACGGGTTGTGCAAGACATCCAGAAAGGAATTGGGTGGCACCGGTTTACACTGAGATCCCAGGCGGCTTAAAGCATGAGATGCCTCATTTTTGCGCCGATCAATGTGCTCCACTTGATAACCCTTGAAATGACAAGCAACAATATCCACCTCTCGTCGGTAAGCCGCCATAAGTGGATCCTTGGAATCCCAAGTACCTGAAACTTGCTGGGTTACCAGATCCGAGTCTCCAAAGCATCGTACTCGGCTTAAGTTCATTTCCTTAGCCACTCTAATACCATGGAGTAAGGCTTCATACTCAGTTGCATTGTTAGTACAAGGGAACATTAAGCGAAGAACATAATGAATTTTATCACCTTGAGGGGAAGTAAGAACAACTCCAGCCCCCGAGCCCTCCAATTGCCTGGACCCGTCAAAGTGAATAGTCCAGTATGTACTGTCTGGTTTGTCCTCCGGTATCTGCAACTCTGTCCAATCATTGATGAAATCCACAAGGGCCTGGGATTTGATTTCTCTTTGAGGCATATATTTCAAACCGTGTGGTCCAAGCTCAATAGCCCACTTAGCAACCCGACCAGTTGCCTCCCTGTTCTGGATTATATCCCCCAAAGGAGCAGAACTGACCACTGTGATGGGATGACCTTGAAAGTACTGCTTAAGCTTCCGACTTGCCATAAAAATCCCATACACCAGCTTCTGCCAATGCGGATATCTTTGTTTTGACTCAATGAGCACTTCGCTGATATAATAAACCGGCCTTTGAACCGGGTACTCCTTCCCAACCTCTTTGCGTTCCACCACAATAGCTACACTGACAGCCCGGGCATTAGTAGCCACATATAAAAGCAGTGGTTCCTTATCAACTGGAGCGGCAAGAACCGGCGGTTCAGCCAACTGCTTCTTCAAGTCCTCAAACGCCGCATCAGCAGCATCACTCCAGACAAAACTGTTTGTCTTCTTCAACATCTGATACAGAGGGATCGCCTTTTCTCCCAACCTGCTGATAAACCGACTCAAAGCCACGATACGACCCGCCAAATGTTGAACATCATTGACACATGTCGGTTTAGCCAGGGATGTGATAGCTTTGATCTTTTCTAGATTGGCCTCAATGCCCCGGTTGAACACCAAAAAACCCAAGAGCTTGCCAGCCGGTACACCAAAGACACACTTAGCCAGATTGAGCATCATTTTATAAACTCTTAGATTATCAAAGGTTTCTTACAGATCAGTGATGAGTGTTTCTGCCTTCCTGGATTTCACCATAATATCATCCACATAGGCATGAACATTGCGCCGAATATGAGTATGAAGACAATTCTGCACACAGCGCTGATAAGTTGCATGGGCACTCTTGAGCCCAAAGGGCATTGACACATAACAGAAGGCTCCAAAGGGAGTGATGAAAGTTATCTTCTCCTGGTCCTTAACTGCCATCTTGATCTGTTGATAACCAGAATAAGCATCCAAGAAACTCAAACGCTCACAACCCGCCGTAGCGTCAATGATTTGATCAATACGAGGGAGGGCAAAGGGATCAGCGGGGCAAGCTTTGTTCAAATCTGTGTAATCTACACACATACGCCAAGTGCCGTTTTTCTTAAGTACCAGCACCGGATTAGCCAACCACTCTGGGTGAAATACCTCCACAATAAACCCTGCTGCCAGTAGCCGGGCTACCTCTTCACCAATGGCCTTGCGCCACTCCACATTAAAGTGCGAAGAAACTGTTTGACCGGTTTGAACTTTGGATCAATATTAAGAGTGTGCTCAACGAGTTCCCTTGGTACACCTGGCATGTCAGAAGGTTTCCATGCAAAGATGTCCCGGTTCTCACGGATGAACTCGATGAGCGCGCTTTCCTATTTTGGGTCCACGTTGACGCTGATGCTGAACTGCTTGGATGAATCGCCAGGAACAAAATCAACCAATTTAGTCTCATCAGCCGATTTAAACTTCAAAGCCGGATCATGCTCTGTAGTGGGCTTCTTTAGAGAAGTCATGTCTGCCGGATCAACATTGTCCTTATAAAACTTCAACTCCTCTGTTGCACAAACCGATTCAACATATGCCGCATCACCTTCCTCGCACTCCAGTGCAATTTTATGGCTACCATGAACCGTGATAGTCCCTTTATGACCTGGCATTTTAAGATGTAGATAGACATAACACGGCCTCGCCATGAATTTAGCATAAACCGGCCGTCCAAACAAGATATGATATAGACTTCTGATCTTGACCACTTCAAAGGTCACCGTCTCGGATCTTGAATCATGATCATCTCCAAAGACCACCTCCAGAGCTATCTTACCAACTGGATAGGCCGATTTACCAGGAACCACTCCATGAAAGACGATGTTTGATGGTCTAAGGTTCTTATCTGTCAACCCCATACGCCGGAAGGTTTCGTAATACAAGATATTGATACTGCTCCCTCCGTCCATGAGCACCTTGGTGAACTTATAACCTCCAACCTGCGGTGCAACCACCAAAGCTAGGTGGCCCGGATTGTCAACCCAGGGCAGATGATCCTCCCGACTCCAGACAATAGGCTGCTCAGACCAGCGTAGATAACGGGGCACTGCCGGTTCAACAGAGTTTACTGCCCTTTTATGGAGTTTTTGATCGCACTTGCACAAATGCTACGTCTTGAGCTTGCGTTGGTTTTCCTTGAAGAGGAAAGGGTGATGCAACAACAGTAGCGTAAGTATTTCCCTCAGTTTTTGAGAACCAAGATATCAATCCAGTAGGAGGCTCCTCAAAAGTCCCACGCACCTACACAAACAAACAAAGAACTCGCAACCAACGCAATAAAGGGGTTGTTAATCCCTTCACGGCCACTTGCGAAAGTGAGATCTGATAGAGATAGTATGATAACATAAATATATTTTTGGTATTTTGTAATATAGATGCAAAAAGTAAAGATGCAAATAAAAGTAGATTGGAAGCAAATATGATAAAAGATAAACCAGGGGGCATAGGTTTCACTAGTGGCTTCTCTCAAGATAGCATAAGTATTACGGCGGGTGAACAAATTACTGTTGAGCAATTGATAGAAAAGCAAATGATTATGAGATTATCTAGGCATGATCATGTATATAGGCATCACGTCCATGACAAGTAGACCGACTCCTGCCTGCATCTACTACTATTACTCCACACATCGACCGACTCCGGCCTGCATCTAGAGTATTAAGTTCATAAGAGCAGAGTAACGCATTAAGAAAGATGACATGATGTAGAGGGATAAACTCAAGCAATATGATATAAACCCCATCATGTTATCCTCGATCGCAACAATACAATACATACCTTGTAACCCTTTCTGTCACTGGGTAAGGACACCGCAAGATTGAACCCAAAGCTAAGCACTTCTCCCATGGCAAGAAAGATCAATCTAGTAGGCCAAACCAAACTGATAATTCGAAGAGACTTTCAAACATAACTCAATCATACATAAAAGAATTCAGAGAAGATTCAAATATTATTCATAGATAAACTTGACCATAAACCCACAATTCATCGGATCTCGACAAACACACCGCAAAAAGAGTTTACATCGAATAGATCTCCACAAGCGAGGGGGAGAACATTTTATTGAGATCCAAAAAGAGAGAAGAAGCCATCTAGCTAATAACTATGGACCCGTAGGTCTCTGGTAAACTACTCACAACTCATCGGAGAGGCAAGGATGTTGATGTAGAAGCCCTCCGTGGTCGATTCCCCCTCTGGCAGAGTGCCGACGAGGGCTCCAAGATGAGATCTCGCGGATACAGAAGGTTACGGCGGTGGAAATTGTGTTTCGTTGGCTCCCTGGATGTTTTCGGGGTATGTAGGCTTATATAGGAGGAAGAAGTACGTCGGTGGACGCCCGAGGGGCCCATGAGACAAGGGGGGCGCCCTATAGGGGGCGCGCCCTCCTATCTCGTGGAGGCCTCGGCTGCTTCTTGACTTGCACTCCAAGTCCTCTGGATCACGTTCGTTCCAAAAATCATGCTCCCAAAGGTTTCATTCCATTTGGACTCCGTTTGATATTCCTTTTCTTCGAAATACTAAAACAGGCAAAAAAATAGCAATACAGGTTGGGCCTCCGGTTAGTAGGTTAGTCCCAAAAATGATATAAATGTGTAAAATAAAGCCCATAAACATCCAAAAGGGGTAATATAATAGCATGGAACAATAAAAAATTATAGATATGTTGGAGACGTATCAACAAACTAGTAGTGAAGATATGATACTGTCCACCGTTTAACTGTTTCGGGTTGCTCTGATAACCCGACTGCTGCTGACTCCCCGGATTACTCTGCTGACTGTGACCACCTTGGTTGTTCTGATTGCCCATATTATTCTGAAATCCTGAGTTTGAACCGCCACCGCCGTAACCCAGCCCGTGAAATCCTAGACCGGAACCGCCGGATGGACCCTGATCATACCGGAAGAGATCAGAGTTTTTGAACTCCCTCATGATGTGACAATCCTTCTAGAGATGTGTGGCCGGAACCTCCTTTGTCCCGTGCTTTGGGCAAGGTTAGTTTAACAAGTGTTCCAGATTCATGCCTCCACCGCGCTGGGGCGGTTTACCCTTACGGCACTGCATATGGCCCTGCATACTGGAGTTAGCCAAAAAATCTGAATTGTCCGCTTTACGCTTACCATTGTTCCCGTGGCTTGCCTGGTTATGCTGTCCTTTTGAACCGGCATTCTTCTTTCCCTTCTCCTGCTTTTCTTCGTCAGAATCAGGGTCCTTAGTGTTATCAGAATCAGCATACTTAACCAGAGCCGCCATGAGTGTTCCCATATCATTGCAGTGACGCTTGAGCTATCCCAACTTCATCTTTAGTGACTTAAACAGGCAATTACCTTCCAAGGTCACAATTGCCGTGTCCGGATTGATGCGGCCCGACGAATGCAAAATTTCTGAAACTCGGCGCACCCAATGGGTTGTCGATTCATTCTCTCCTTGGACACAAGCCGCCAGATCCACAATGGACATGGGTTGCTTGCACGTATCCTTGAAGTTTGCTATAAACATGGCCTTCAACTCATCCCATGAACTGATCGAGTTAACAGGCAGGCTCTTCAGCCAGGTACGAGTCGTTCCTTCTAACATCATGGTGAAGTATTTTGCACATGCCGCTTCATCCACATCTAACATCTCCATTGCCATCTCATAACTTTCAACCCACGCCTCAGGGGGCTGATTAGCGGTATAATTAGGTACTTTACGCGGACCCTTGAAATCCTTGGGTAGCCGCACATTACGCAGAGCTGGGGTGAGGCACGGTACTCCCCAAGAGCTAAAATCCAAACCACCTCAACTAATGCCGCTGGCTGAACCGGAGCGGGTTGATTCTGGTACTGTGTAGCCAACTGAGTTGTTAACTCTGCCTCGCGTCATGCTCTGCCATTGTTCACCACATCCTGAGCATTCAAACCGCCGTTCACCGGATTAGGCCCCCGATGAGCATCACGACGCCACGCACTGCTTGACATGGCCGGTTCGTCCATGTGCCTTCTATAACTCTTGCTCATACGGGGGGTTGAATGTATTCTGTCTCGGCTATAGGAGTAAGCCTGCAGCTGCACAACAGCGGTTTGAAGAAGATCCCTGGCCCGTCGCATCTCAATCGCCACTAGTGAGTCACCCTCCATTGGAATAGCTGCCAAACGCGATGCTGCAGCGATCATGTTATCCAAAGGGCTAGATAAGTGACCCGATGGCATTGTTACATATTGCGGCGGGTTGTTCATCCGTCGAGGCGGGTCCATCACCCGTGGCTGATCCGGCGCCGCCCCTGGTGCCTCGGTCCGGTTTACTGCTGCCGGATTACTGGGCCCGGCTCCTGGCGTGTTGAAGAGATTCATACCCTCGTAAATCTACAACAAACGAGACCGGTACTTCCTCCTCATCACTTTGTTTGACGCGTTCTGACCCAACATAAGCCGGTAATTTTGCGCCCGGATCTGTTGTCATTGGGCATCTAAAGCGGCCCGCTTTTCATCCATCCTGGTCTCCTCAGCCGCCAAGTCCGCCTTGGCCTGAGTTATCTGATCCCTTAGCTTGGTAACATCTGCATTATGCTGAACTTGGGTCTCCGGGGTGACTGCTTTAGTCAATAATGCCGTCAAAGTGTCCAGCAAACCGGCAAAAACTTGAGCCGGCCGACGCATCGGGCCTCTTGCCGCGGCTGCTGATCCGGAGATCATTGCTGCTGTGGATGAAGATTGCATGGTGGGCTGCGTACCGGCCATGAAGATTGCAACCCGGTTTGTCGGTTCAAAGGGGCCCGGAATACTGTCGCCATCGGAATATCCCCCAATCCGGCCATCTTGCAACTGGTACAGTGACTCGGTTTCGCCAGTGGCTGATTCACCATATGAGTAGATGGCTCTCTCACCGTCAGACACCGGTTTAGATTCCGCACCATGTATGAACCCTATGAACGCATGCTTCATGGCGGGCTGAACCCGGGCAGGACTTGCACGCTGAGCCGTTTCGACGAGGTCAGTGGACATGTCTGGCTCAGGGCCCGGTTCGCCGATCTTGCCGATGAAGACGTGAATTCCACCAAAGGGGACCCGGTACCCATACTCGATTGAGCCAGCCTCGGGGCCCCAGCCTGCGTCGTCGATGTAGAGCTTGCCGCGACGACTCTTGTTCATCCGGCCAACCGCGTACCCTTTGAGTCCTTCAAAGCTTCCTTTTAAGAACTCGAAACCATCGTGCGATAGCCCCACGGTGGGCGCCAACGGTCATGGAATTAACACATCAGAAGTCCTAGCAGAAGGACTTAGTCATGGAGCCATCACAACGATATTAGCTTAAAGGGTTTAAACCGGAACAAGGGACATGAGAGTTTTATACTAGTTAGGCCCCTTACGATGAAGGTAAAAGCCTACGTCTAGTTGTGATGGAATTATTGGGGTTTCGATGATCAGGGAGCGAATACGCTTTGCCTGAGTCTCGAGTTGTTGTTTCTTGTCCCTGAACCGCCGCCGGGTCGTCCCTTTATATACACAGGTTGACGCCTGGCCGGTTTACAGAGTTTCGAGGCCGGCTCAGACAAGTGTACGGCTCGGTCTCTTCCTTTCCCTGTCTTACAATACAAGTTAAACAACTATGGCGGTTTACAACTATGGGCCCTAATCCGCCTTTGGGCTCTGGGCCTCTTAAGCTTTAATAGTAGAGCGCCATCTTCTTTATCTTCATGGGCTTCAATATGGATGAGCATGAACCGGCCCCTCCTGGGCGATTTACACTCAGTAGTTATATCCTCAACACCCCGAGTGTGGAGCAAACCCTCACTCGGATTGGTTTTTTAACTTAGGCAAAAACTGGTTCGTAGCTAAGCCCCCGAGTGTGGAGCGGATCCTCACTCGGATTGTTTTTTAACTTCAGCGAAAGCTGGATCGGGGCTAAGCCCCCGAGTGTGGAACAGATCCTCTCTGGGATTGTTTTTTAACTTATGTGAAAGCTGGATCGCGGCTAAGCCCCCGAGTGTGGAGCGGATCCTCACTCGGATTGTTTATTAACTTAGGAGAAAGCGGGATCGCGGCTAAGCCCCAGAGTGTGGAGATCCTCACTCGGATTGGTTTTTTAACTTAGGCGAAAAATGATTCGCAACTAAGCTTTCTCACCTCTACACCCACTGGAGGTGTGTTAGTTTCCGAATGCGATTAATCACCCGAGTGAGACGCGAATGTAGGTCGAACTAGATGATACATGGAAAAAGTGAGACTTTTATTCATTTAAGTTCATTCAAACTAACTATTACAAGGGAGATATTTTATTCTAAGTATAAAACTTGCAAAGAAAATCTGCATTCCAAGCTCTCGGCTCTTCTATTCTTCTAGTGAAGTTATACAGTCTGCATGCTCCACTGTGCAAGACCTTGGAGATGGCGAGTGGTCCCTCCCAGGGGGGTGCTAGCTTTGCGAGGTTTTTGTTGATCCACTCGGAGGACCAAGTCTCCTTCCTAGAAGCCATGTCCTCTGACGTGTCTATCATGGATCTTATGAATGCTATCTCACGTTCTTTCTCCAAAAGGTCTAAGCCATCCCGCCTTGCTTCCTCGGCTTCGGCTTCGGATTAAAGATCCACTCGGGGAGAGTTGTGGAGCAGATCACTCGGCAAGACCGCTTCTCACCCATACACCATAAAGAATGGGGTGCGTCTCGTGGATCGATTCGGAGTTGTTCGCAGGCCCTAGAGGACCGACGGCAACTCGGCTACCCAGTCTCCTGCTGCGTGGGTCAGATCACACATGAGTTGAGGCTTCAATCCTTGAAGTATGAGCCTATTTTCTCTCTTGGCTTGCTCATTTGACTGCGGGTACGCTACAGAGGCGTAATCGACCTGAGTGCTCTGGGTATAACAAAATTCACAGAACTCATTCGAGCTGAAGTTGGACCCGTTATCGGTGATGATGTTGTGCGGGACACCGAATCTTAAGATAATCTCTCTGATGAATTGAATTGCAGTGGCTGAATCCAGCTTTTGTATGGGCTTGGCGTCGATCCACTTGGTAAACTTGTCTACTGCTACCAACAGGTGTGTGAAGCCACTCGTCCCAGTCTGGAGAGGGCCGACCATGTCGAGTCCCCAGACGGTGAATGGCAAAGTGAGGGGGATAGTCTTTAGGGCGGACGTCGGCTTGTGTGACTGGTTTGCATAGAATTGGCACTGGATGCATTATTCCACTATGTCTCGGGCGGCCTCATTGGCTTGGGGCCAATAGAATCCGGCTCTGAATGCTTTGACGACCAAGATCTGAGGAGACGCATGATGCCCACATGTTCCCAAGTGAATCTCTTGCAGTATTTGTTGCCCTTCCTCTGGGGATATGCACCGCTGAGTGACTCCAACATACCTTTCTTGTACAGTTGATCTCCCATGACTGTGAAGGCCTTGGATGAGCGGACTATCTCGCAGGCCTCATCTTCATCCACCGGGAGTTCCTACCGGAGCAAGTATGCTAGGTATGGCTCGGTCCACTCAGGAGTGATGACTAGTATCTCTTGGACCAGAAGAATTACTGCAGGAATGTCTACTTCAGTCAGATTAGAAGGTCCGACTAGTTGCGGGGGCTCTTCCATGAAGGGATCTTCCTTGATCATGGGTAAGTGCAGGTGTTCTAGGAACACATTCTTGGGTACTGCTTTCCGAGTGGGGCCCATCTTGGCCAGGTCATCAGCTGCTTGATTTTTGAGCCACGACACATGATGGAGTTCCAGCCCTTCGAAGTGTTTTTCCAATTTCCTGAATGCATTGCAATAGCTGGTCATCGTAGGACTGCGGATATCCCATTCTTTCATGACTTGGTTCACCACTAAGTCCGAATCGCCATAGACCATCAATCGACAAATTCCCAGAGAAATTGCCATTCACAGTCCATACAAGAGAGCTTCGTACGCAACTTTGTTATTGGAGGAGTCGAAGTGGACCTGAAGTATGTAGCTGAGGCGGTCGCCTTTAGGAGACACCAATAACACTCCGGCCCTGGAGAAATGGAGCAATTTGGAGCCGCCGAAGAACATCGTCTAGTGTTCGGGAGCACTCTGGACAAGCTGCTCTTGCTCAATCCATTCGGCCAAGAAATCTACCAGGGCTTGTGACTTGATGGCCTTCTTGGCTTCAAACCTGATGTCCATAGGGAGGAGCTCAATGGCCCACTTGGCCACTCGGCCCGTGGCATCTCTATTATTCATGATCTCAGATAGAGGGGCATCACTTATCACCGTGACCGAGTGTTCTTGAAAATAGTGCACCACCTTCATTGCAGTTAGATAAATTTCATATACTAGCTTCTGATAATGCAGATACCTTTGCTTGGAAGGCGTGAGGACTTTAGAGATGTAGTAGACCGTCCGCTGGAGCGTGAAAGTTTTTCCTTGTTCTTCCCGTTCCATGGTGAGGACCGTGCTAACAACTTGGCTCATGGCCGCGATGTATAAGAGCAAGGGCTCCTTGCTGCCGGAGCAGCTAGCACTAGCTAGGTGGAAAGCAAGGCTTTAAGTTCTTGGAACGCAGCTTGCACTTTGAGAGTCCACTCAAACCTGTCCGACTTCTTCATCAATCGGTAAAGCGGCATGGATTTTTCACTGAGTCATGAAATGAACCTACTCAGGGCCGCCAGGCAGCCTGTGAGGCGCTACACGTCGTGTAGACGTTCTGGTTGTTTCATTCGGACGACTGCTCCTATCTTCTCAGGATTGGCGTTGATCCCCCATTCGAAAACAAGGAAACCGAGTAACTTGCATGCGGGTACGCTGAATGTGCACTTGGTCGGGTTGAGCTTCATGTCGAAAGCTTGCAAATTCACGGAAGTCTCAGCGAGGTTAGTTAGGAGGTCAGAACCTTTCCTGGACTTAACCACAATGTCATCCATGTAAGCTTCTACATTCCGACTGATTTGTTTCCGTAAGCACTTCTGGATCATACGCTGGAATGTAGCCCCAACATTTTTTAACCCAAACGGCATCGTGATATAACAGAAACACCCAAATGGGGTGACGAACGCTGTTTTTATTTCATCAGGGCCATACAGTCGAATTTGATGGTACCCGGAGTATGCATCCAGAAATGACAATCGCTCACAACTAGCAGTAGAATCTACTATCTGATCTATGCGAGGGAGAGGAAAATGATCTTTCGTGCAGGCCCGATCGATGTGCCTAAAATCTACACACATTCGAAGAGTTTTATCTTTCTTCAGAATCATGACGATGTTGGCGAGCCACTCGGAGTGGTACACCTCTCGTATGAATTTCGCGGCTAAGAGCCACGCTATCTCCTCGCCGATCGCCTTGCACTTCTCGGTTGAAGATCGCCGAAGATCCTCCTTGACAGGCTCCGTCACTGAATCAACAAGGAGTCTGGGCTCGGCCAGCTCCCTGGGAACACCCGACATGTCAGAAGGTTTCCATGCGAAGATGTCCCAGTTCTCGCGGAGGAACTGGACAAGCGCGGCTTCCTATTTGCTGCCCAGGGTGGTGGAGATGTTGGTCGGGGCAGCATTCGGGTCCTCAGGGTGGATATGCATCAGCTTCATCTCTCCTGCCGGTTGGAAAGCAGATTCCAGAGTCAGCTTCTTGGACTTCAATAGTTCGCTTGGATCTACCACCTTCTTGTATTCGTCCAGCTTGGCCATCGCCATCTGCTCGTCAGCAATCTGGGAGCCCTTCTGGAGGCACTCTTCGTCCAACTTACGATTGCCTGTGATGGAGATAACGCCTTTAGGCCCTAACATCTTGAGTTTAAGATACATGTAACACGGACGTGACATGAAACGTGCATAGGCAGGCCTACCTAGGATGGCGTGATAAGCGCTTCAGAAGTCCGCCAGTTCGAAAGTTAGTCGTTCCTTTTGGAAGTTCTTCTCCTTGCTGAATACGACATCGAGGGCGATTTGGTCGAGTGATTTGGCCTTCTTCCCAAGGATTACCCCGTGGAACTGCATGTTGCTCTTGCTGAGCCGGGTCATCGGGATGCCCATTGACTCTAAGGTGTCGGCACAAATGATATTAAGCCCGCTGCCGCCGTCCATTAGGACTTTGTGTAGTCGAACTCCTCCCACGACTGGATCTACCACCAAGGCCTGCTGCCCGGGGGCACTACTGGAATCAGCTTCTTTGCCATCCGCCATGGCGGACGGCAAAGGCATGGATTCCGGATGGCAAACTCCTTTGCCGTCAGCCAGCGGACGGCAAACCATCCGGCTGAAAACGTGCCAGCAAAGGCCTTCTTTGTCATCCGCTTCGTAGAAACGAATGGCAAAGGATTGTGCTGTCAGCCATCCGAGTCCAGCGGACGACAACGACGACGGACGACAACAGTGTGAGCTGAGAGCCGTTAGGGGGTTAACGGCGTTCTTTCCTGTCCGCCAGCTGACGGCAAAGAGGCAAAGCTCTTTGCCGTCCGCTGACGGACAGCAAAGAGCTTAGCTAGGGTATCACTGGGATGCTGCCACGTGGCCAGCTATGCCGTCGGCCAGCAGACAGCATATATGGCCCTGTTTGCCAGGCCTATTTGATCACTTTGTCGTCCGCTTGCAGACGGCAAAATGACCAAATAGGCAGCCAGTGTTGCCAGTTTGCACAGGTGACTGCCACGTGTCCTCTTTGCCGTTTGCTAGCGGACGGCAAAGAGCTTTGCCGTCCGCTAGCAGACGGCAAATAGGCTACACATCCCCTGTTTTTATTTAAATCCAATTAATTAGACATGGTTTTAAACACAGATATACATGCATACATATCCAACAGCATGTCCAACAACATATTTGATCAAATCCAACAACATAGTTCAACAAAGTCCAACATATCCATATATACATAACCACAAACAAGTTTCCAACAACATATCCATATAGACATACATATCCAAACAAGTTTTCATAAACATCAAGGAAGCACCAGAAGAATAGTACACTCCATGAATCCAAGCCTTCCTCATGTAAAGCAAATCTGCAAATTGGGAAAGATGATAGTTAGAAGAAGAAGTAGAAGAAGAAGAAGACTAGTTAGAAGAAGAAGAAGAAGAAGATTTTTCTTCTCTTTCTTTTTCTCCTCTCCTCTTCTTAGAGCTAAGCTATGTAAAAATGCTAAGTGTAGGTCATTTTAGAGCTAAGCTAGGTAAGTAGGTCATTTTGGAGCTTAGTAAGGTTATTATGTCATTTTTGAGGAAAATAAGCTAAGTCTATATCATTTAGGATGTAACAAAGATTATCATGCCATTTTTTACCCAAGTATGGTAAGTATGTCATAAATGAACTGAATAATCTAAGTATAGCTCATTTTTTTATATAACTTAGGTAAGTATGCCTTTTAGAAGGAAAATAAGCTAAGTATCCATTTGTAAAGCAAAACACTAGAGAAAACTTGCCCTCATCACAACAAATATGATGAAGATCGCAACTAAGGTAACAACTGATCCAACGGCATAATGATACCAAGCCTCATTATCAATGGCATATTTTCTAATGATACCAAGCCTCTCCTCTTCTTAGAGCTAAGCTATGTAAAAATTCCAAGTGTAGGTCATTTTAGAGCTAAGCTAGGTAAGTAGGTCATTTTGGAGCTTAGTAAGGTTATTATGTCATTTTTGAGGAAAATAAGCTAAGTCTATATCATTTAGGATGTAACAAAGATTATCATGCCATTTTTTACCTAAGTATGCTAAGTATGTCATAAATGAACTGAATAAGCTAAGTATAGCTCATTTTTTATATAACTTAGGTAATTATGCCATTTAGAAGGAAAATAAGCTAAGTATCCATTTGTAAAGAAAAACATTAGAGAAAACTTACCCTCATCACAACAAATATGATGAAGATCGCAACTAAGGTAACAATTGATCCAACGCCATAATGATACCAAGCCTCATTATCAATGGCATATTTTCTAATCTTATTAAGCTTCAGGTGCATTGCATCCATCTTCAAGCGCATTGCATTCATCTTCATCTTGTGATCATCGATGACATCGGCAGTATACAACTCCAATGTCATCTTCTCTTCTTCAATTCTTTTAGTTTTTTCTTTCAAATACTCATTTTCTTTTTCAACTAAATTTAACTTCTCGACAAGAGGGTCGGTTTCAAATTCCGGTTCACATACCTCCTAGATTAAAATATTTGTATGTCAACTTGATGGCCATAATTGTCATAAATGCGAAATGCAACGAATAGTTATGAAAGAGAATTTACCACATCTGAATCATAAAGAGGGCGAGGGCCGACGGGGACGGAAATCAAGACCATGGCACTATGTATAAGAAACAATCATACAAAGTAAGAAAATTACACATACCAACTATATAAATCATACAAAGTACAACATAAAAATTTGAATACCTAAGAATCACTATCGGTAATGGCGTACTCATCATCATCATTAATAAATGCATCATCATCATCACTATCGGTACTGACGTGCTCATCATCATCATTAATAAATGCATCATCATGTGGAAGGCCACCTTTACGTAATCGTTCAAGCATTGACAGGTCATCTGCAGCAGCAACTTCTTCTTCTTTCGGCTCTTCTTGTTCCGGCTTAGGGTCGGATTCACTATCGTTGTCTACTTCAATGTTCTGGGGTGGAGTAGAGCGTTTCTTGAAACGTTTTTTGGCAAGACGTGTTTCTTGGAAGAATTCTCCTTCGTCATATGTGTCTTGGTTAATGTGACATTCATAATCCTCTTCATTGGGGGGAGGTGGTCTAACATGTGGCGGCACTTCACAAACGACATCCCAACCACTGAGATTTGGATCACTTTGACAGGCCCACGATAGATAGAAAACTTGGGTTGCCTGTTGAACCTTAATATGGACATCGGGAACATCCAAATGGGTGCTTTGTTTGATTTCGACTAGCCCTATATGTTCATGAGTCCTTCTAGTCTCCCTGGGCTGGAACCATAACATCTGAAGATTACGACGTTTGGTGGGTTATCACCATAGAATTGAAGTTCATAAATTGCTTCAACTCTTCCATAATACTCGACACCTCCTTCGCCGATAGTAGAGACACGACAATTTGTAGACTTTCGGTCGGCCATAGATAGCTCTTTGCCATAGGTACGAAAGCGATACCCGTTGATGTCGTAATTGTCAAATGAACGGACCTTATAGTTAAAACAATTAGCTACTTGTCTCAATTCGGCATCCATAATCTCTAAATTAGCCTACAAGTTTAATAAGAAAGGATTGTTGCATTAGTCGCAAATTAGCCAAAGAAATGAAAGGGTCTAATGGAAATTACCGTTTTTTTGAACTAAGAGATGAAACCGGGATATTCGCCTCCCTGCTTTGCCAGAAGCTCATACTCTTTGACGGAATCCTTTTGGATCACCGCTCCATACGAGAATATGGCGACGTATCGACTGCATCAAATATCTAGGAATAAGAGCAGTTCAAAGAAATTAGAAGTTGCGCAACAATGTAACGAGATCTTACTCGTTGTACGGCCGCACTTCTGTTAAATTGTTAAAGAGATACAGTGAAATGGTCCGCCATTCTTCAACATCCAATGATACTAGTTTCCAAGCACTGGATGGTGCGAGATTCCCTTTGAATAGGCTGAGATTGGATTGACCCTTTGTAGGCTCGTCAACATTGTACCGAGGCTTCGGATTATGCAAATGACGTTTTTTGGCTTCGTAGTGTGTTGTCACGAAGTTTGACGCCTCCTCAGTGATGAATGCCTCGGCCATCGATGCTTCTATTCTACATTTATTTTTACATTTTTCTCGAAGCGTCTTCTGTGTCCTCTCAGTTGAGTAGCACCAACAATTTTGCACGGGCCCCCCCAATCGTGCCTCGGTCGGGAGATGCAAAATCAAGTGTTGCATTGGATTAAAGAAGCTTGGCAGAAAGATCATCTCTAACTTGCAGATCAACTCCGGCGCCAACTGTTCCATTTATTCTAGGAGGCCAGGAGATAGTTCTTTTGCACAAAGAACACAGAAGAAATAGCTCAGCTTTGCCAGTACTAGCCATTCATCCTCAGGAATGAAGCCACGCAACATCACCGACATTATCCGCTCTGTCCATATGTGCCAATCATGACTTTTTAGACCAAATATTTTCAATTTATCAAGACTCGCTCCCCTCTTTAGATTTTCTGCATACCCATCGGGGAACATCAAATGCATTTTCACCCACAACATAATTTCCTTCATAGCTGGCCTTCCAAGATTGAACCATGCATTTGGCTTCTTCCAGTTCCTCTTTCCTTTTGGTTCTTGCATGTTTTGTAACGGTCTATCACAGAGCTCCTCTAGATCGTATCTAGCCTTAGTATTATCCTTTGATTTCCCCTCTATGCCAAACAATGTACCAAAAATGGATTCGATGATATTCTTTTCAGTGTGCATCACGTCGATGTTGTGTGGGCAAAGGAGGTCTTTGAAGTAAGGCAGATCCTAGAAGCATGTCCTGTGAGTCCATGCATGTTCCTTATTATACCCCTTGAAATACCCTGGACACTCTGGATATGGCTCGAGAGCATTTATCTGATCTAGGATTTGTTGGCATGTCAACGCAGGTGGCGCAGAGTGTTTGACAACTCTACCTTTCATGAAGTTATTCTTGTCTTCCTGAACTTATGGCGAGGATCTAGAAACTGTCTATGCAAGTCGAAGCAACTATACTTGCGCCCCGCCGTCAGCCAACAAAACTCAAGAGCTCCCTTGCATGTGGGGCACGGGAACCTTCCATGCACACACCAGCCAACAAATAGCACATACACCGGCAAGTCATGCATCGAGTACATGTACCAGGCACGCATTATGAAGTTCTCTTTGCTAAAGGCGTCATATGTCTTGAACCCATTATCCCAAGCTTCTTGCAATTCGTCCTTAAGCGGCTGCATGTACACATTCATATTCTTCCCCAGATAGTTGGGCCCTGGAATTATCAACGTCAGGAAAATGTTCTTTCTTTGCATAATCTGCCCGGGGGGGGGGGAGATTGAGTGGAATGAAAAACACGGGCCAACAGCTGTATGGGGTTGCCATCTGACCAAACACACTAAACCCATCTGTGCTGACGGCAACTCGAGGATGCCTTGGATCTGCCGTTTTTTCCTTATGTAATGCATTGAAGCGCTTCCACGCTTCACCATCCGTTGTGTGCACCATCATCACATTCCCATATGTATCTAGTTCGGTTCTTTTGCCCGTTTTGTGCCATGTCATCTGTCTGGCTGTCTCTTCGACCATGAAAATACGTTGAAGTCTTGGTATGATTGGCATATACAAAAGATAATGGGTATTTCGGTCTGCATCTTCTCACCCATACCATTGTCACCACAACATACCTGGAAGAATTGCAAATGGGACAATAGTTCAAGTCCTCATACTGAAGCCTAAATAAGACACATCCTTTCTCGCAGGCATCTATCTTCTCATAGGGCATCTTAAGAGCACGGAGGATTTTGTCTGACTGGTACAGGTTTGGAGGTAGCACATGGCCTTTGGGTAGAAATTGTCCGAAAACTGTCATCATTGCATCGTAGCATTCTCTGCCCAAGTTAAATTGAGCCTTCAAAGCCATTATTTGTGAGATGGCATCCAGCTGACAAAGCTCAATGTGCTTGTGGAGAGGACGTTTTGGGGACTCCAACATTTCAGTGAAGGCCTTTGCAGATTCCTCCATCTCCTCGTCCAAGTCTCGAGCATCATCAAAGTCTTGCACCATGTCTGCGGTCCCGGTACCATGCTCGTCGGTGCGACGACGAACCACCTCGGCTCTGGCATGTTGGGCAGACTCACCATGTAATGTCCAGACCGTGTAACCAGGTGTAAAACCAAACTTCTGCAGGTGTTTACTCATTTGAAGCTCGTCCCTCTGATTATAGTTGTCGCACCGGACACAGGGGCACCAGCTAAACTTCTGGCCATTTGCAAATGCGGCTCTAACAAGCCCATTAGTTTTTGTTAACCATTCCTCGGTCCAAGCATACTGACTAGTGTAACCGGTGTACATCCACGCACGATCACTCATATTGACTTCCTACTGGACACACAAGAAATATATACATAATTAGGCAAACCATATCCATCAGTTAATGGAGTTTGTTAGTTTTATTACATCCATGCAACCTACACGCTGATAGGTAAGGATAGGTCCTAATCCCACTTGAGTATGTGTAGATCGGGTTCATTTTCCCATTCTCTGCTCGGGATCCGACGCAAAATTTCGGCAGCACCTCCCCGCTGTTCTCCTAATACACGTCTCGGCAACAAGCAGAGAGGATGTGTACCTGGAGAACAACAGGGAGCCACTGATGAAATTCTACATCAGATCCGGAGCTGAGCATATGGGAAAATGAACCCAATCTACACATACTCGGGCTGTCCATGGATAACGTTGGACAATTCGAAAGAATCACGATTATAAATATGCAAATGCATGCATATTTATAGATGTAACCCTTTCGAACGGGAGACGCATAGCGGTTACGCATATTGATGATTGACACATATAGCTAGCAAGTTTCATCGGCACAAAGACCGAAACAGAGCAAATGAAGGGGGGGAGGAGGAGATGTCATTTGTGCTCACCAACAAACGCAGGGGCGGAGCTTGTCGAACACTAGACCATCGCAACGACTAAATAAATGTAACATCCCAAATTTTCAATTTGGAATGTTATACATAGATCATCATGCATATCATATTTTTGTTGCATTTTGGTTCGATCCTAGAAATTCTACGCAGCTCAAGGACCCACGGAGAGAGTTGGGGATTTCGTTATTTTCTTATTTGGGTATTTCTCAAATTTTGAAAATGGGATCATTGATTTTATTTATTTTATCTTCAATTATTTCTACTACCAAAAATTCAGAGAGGGAATAAAATGAGTTTCCCAAAATAAAGAAATAATGAAGATTTAATAAAAAAATCAAATAAGATTTATTTTGGAGTTTTTCGCTTTTTTTGAATTTAGGAAAAACGCGTGTTTTTCAAAATTGCATTTAGGCCCCAAATAAATGTTCATCTAGTCCGGCTTGATTTTAGAAGCCGGGGAAAATTTATTTCGGGATTTTTGGAGTCCATTTCGTATTTCTTTTTATTTTTCTACCGAGCGTAATTATTTAAAAAAACGCGCACCGACCTAGGGCCGTGCCCGAGCGGGACTCCGCTCGGGGGGCACTTTATAAAGCGCCCGACCCGGCGCCCTAACCATAGCCAGATCCGCCGCCGCCGCCCGCCAGATCCGCCGCCGCCAGCGCCTGCCGCCGCCGCCAGCA
>NC_041387.1:189768835-189776905 GCF_002162155.2 Triticum dicoccoides | reverse complement strand
GCCGTCGCCGGACCCGCCGGAGCCCTGCCGGACTTTGTCGCCACCGCCGCCGAGGTTCGCCGCCGCCTCGAACTGCGTGCCGCCGGTTTTCTAAAAATAAACGGGCGGTTTTCATTACGGTTTTTTTTTCGTTTTTTTAGTTTCGGTTTTTTCGGTTTAGGTTAATTAGTGGACGTTCGTCCGTTAGTTCGTTTTAACGAATGCCTTCGTCAGATTCGTTAATTTAACGAACGTTCATTCGTTAATCCGTTCGTCGTTTTTCTTTTTCTCAGATTTTCCGCGGTTATTTTCTGATCGCGATTTCTGATCCGATTTTCGTTTTAGTATAACTTTTCGCTCATTTATCGGAATCAGGCGATTCAAGCGTCTGGAGTTTCGTCTTGAAACCCTCTTTCCGAATAATCTACTTAAACAAGCTTTTGCTTATGTAAAAATTGACTTAGATCCAGATTAGTAAAACGAAGCTGTTTTCTTTCGCCGTTTGACTTTCGTTGCTTTATTTGATTTGATTCTTTTTGCAAACCGGAGTTCTTAAGTTGAACATTCTGGTTGGATCTTTTATTCGAGTTTTACCTATGCATTAGATGAGTACTTATTGTATGCTTGTTTGTTTGTCTGCGATAGAATACCCGGAGTGCGCCGCCTGTTACTTCGAGTCTCTAGGTCTCGCGGATCATCAGCAAGGCAAGTAACACTTGATCATACCTTTCTACTACCCAGTTTTTATGCATTAGATCTATCCTCAAACATTGCATGATTAGGATCTAATTAAATTGTGGGATGGGAAGTAGATGAGGTAGTACCTATTACCTGTTTTATTATCAAACCTTTGGGAGTTACTTCTACGTTTGCTTATTATGCCATGCTATGCTAGTAGACGTGGATTGGGTGAGTGAATATCCATGACAGATGTGAGATTGTTAATTAATGGTTTATTTAAGGTGGCAACTTAAACACACATCTGGGTGGATTGAGGCACCTGGTTTCCATCAGGACTTGCCTGTATTTCTTCGGACCGCCACCCAGGCTCAAAGGGATCATGAGATTATTCAAACTAGAAATTTACGTGTGCAGCCACATGCTATTATGGGCTCTAGCATAGTTGACTAAGTTGTGCGAACTCTTACGGGGTGGACTAGCAGATGTAGGGGATGTAGGTTGGTACGGTCTACCCCTCATGTAAGGTGCTAGTGCTTCTGAAAGACTATGTCTCGGTCATCCGTTTCTCAAACACCATGTAGTGCGGGAAACCAAGCGGAGGCGATCGAGTCTTGTGGGGAAAAGTGCGCAAACCTCTGCAGAGTGTATAAACTAACCATGGTTAGCCGTGTCCACGGTTATGGACATCTTGAGTATCTAGTACTTGATTATCATGTGAATCTCATCATGTTACTCTAATCTAATATTGTTGGGTTTAATGAGTATTTTTGATTGGGATTGAGGATGCTGTCAACCATTCTCAATGTTTAACAACCACCATGATAGTTAATTAAATTTATTCCTTTGCAGTAGGGAAAATTGGCTTTATGCAAAAACTGTAACCATAGAGCTTTACCACTAGCCAAATATGCATGTAGTATAGCCTATCTCCATTGTTATTCTCTATGTGTTACATTGCCAGCATATTCCATGTGCTGACCCGTTTCGGGCTGCAACGTTTCATGTTGCAGACTTTTCAGACGACGAGTAAGGTGCTTTTAGGTCGTGGTTCTATACTTAGTGATGCCTTTGGAGTTGATGGACTCGCTTATCTTCCAAGCCTTCCGATGTTATCGTTTTAGATGGCCTTAAGCCATATTTATTTCATTAAGTTCTCTTTTGAGACATTCGATGTAATAAGTGTGTGATTGCTACTCTGTTATAAATCCTCCGAGTATTGTGTGGTGTCAGCATTACTGATCCAGGGATGACACTGAGCACAGAGACTTGACTGTCTGAGGTCGGGTCGCTACAAAGGTGGTATCAGAGCACACGCTGACTATAGGACACAGCCACTAAGCTAAAGCCCTAGATCACTACTCTTTCTTCTCATTTCTAATTCCTCATCTTTTCTATCCTTTAGGATGGCGGATGCAAGGATCAAGTTCGCACAACCATATGAGAATTCACCTTTTGGATGTCACTTGAAGGAAGCCGCTAGATACCTGAACATAGGAGTACCAAGTTTCACTGGAACTTTCAACGCCACTTTACCTGAAGAGGAGCGCTAGAGGATTCAAGTCTACATTCCAGGAAGGACATTTGCACCAGTCACAGAGCCAATAGAGTTTACCTTTGATGTGCCAACATGGAGCCTAGGAAAGAGCATGGCAGCTCACATCGCCATGGGACGAATTGGAGAAGTTTACTACAACGACCTCAAGAATACTATCTACCAGATTTGTGGGCACCAAGATGAGCATTGGGAGATGATCGCCACCAGGAGGGACAGATCAATCGCAGCTTATATTCAGGAGTTAAACCAACACATCCGACGCCAGGAGAACCAGATGTGTGCTGATATGGAGGAGCTACAGAAGGCTATGACCAGGATCAAGGAGCTAGAAGCAGAACTCAAGGCTACACGCAAAGATTATATGGAAGAAATCGTCGCTCTAGTAAGACAGAACAGTGATCTTAAGGAGAAGATTGGAGTATTCATGGGAGGTTCAGCACCCAGAGGAGAAGAGGATGAACCTACATGTCCAGATAATTATATCATCATCGACGACACCGACTCGGATCCCGATGACAGGGATGATGACTATGTTGATGAAGCTGGAGCAGATATCATGGAATCTGCATCGGAGCAGTTTTTCTAGTCGACCACCATAACAGTAGTAGAATTTTCCACCATTTAACTAGTTTTAGTCCAAGCACTTTTGTAACGATAGTTAGACCGTTGTATGCCCTTGTTTGAATTGATTGGAATGATATTGTGTGTTTTGTCACATGTGCATATGGGTAGTGTATTCTCACTAGACCTCATTCTATTCTTAACTCTCCCCTTTAAACCCTCAGATGCCCCTGAGACGCGACCCCGAGTTTGTTTTTCCGCCAGAGATCACTCAGCTGATTCAGCAGCAGAATACCTTGATTCAAACATTGGTACAGAACCAAGGCAACAACAACAACCCACCGCCACCACCACCTATTGACCATTTGACCCGTTTCTTAAGGCTGAATCCGCCGGTGTTTTCCAATAGCACCGAGCCGATAGTAGCAGATGATTGGCTCCGTAAGATAGGGAGGGAGTTGACCACTTCAGGATGTACAGATGGAGAAAGGGTGAAGTTTGCTGCACATCAGCTTGAAGGACCCGCAGCAGCATGGTGGGAGAATTTTACACCCACTTACCCTGTAGACACTGTCACATGGAATCAGTTTCAGCAAGCTTTTCGTACTGCCCATGTTTCAGCAGGAGCTATGGCCATGAAGAAGCGTGAGTTTCGCAACTTACGCCAAGAAGGACGGACAGTTGGCCAGTATGTGGATGATTTTAGTAAGCTAGCCCATTATGCCCCAGATGACGTTGCTACAGATGCAGCTAAGCAGGAGAAGTTTCTAGAAGGACTGAATGATGAGCTGAGCATGCAGTTGATGGTAGCCACGTTCAATAACTACAGGAGTTAGTAGATCGTGATCTTATGATTGAGGGGAAGCAGCAGCAGATTGACAATCGTAAGAGGAAGTATGCATAGGGGAAGTACAATTCTGGAGCTCAGCAGAAGCCACGCTTTACCCCAAAGTCAGGAGGACATTTTCAGCATACTCATGGAGGAGGCAGCTCGCAGAATCACAATGGCACAAAGAATGGAAACGGGAATGGAGGAAGCAATGGACAAAGCCGCACCAACCCGTCAACACCATCCAAAGCAGACCTGAGCCATATCACCTGTTATAAGTGTCGTAAGACTGGGAATTATGCAAATGATTGCCCAGAAGCTCAAAATGGAAATGGCAATGGAAGCTCAGGAAAGAAGCCGAACCCTTTCAACAGGGGGCAAGTGAACCACGTTACCGTGGAGGAGGTTGAAGCTCAGCCAGACGCAGTAATAGGTAAGTTTTTGGTTAAGGCATTTACTGCAGTTGTTCTTTTCGATACTGGTGCATCGCATTCATACATATCAAGGGGATTTGTGGATAAATATAACTTGCCAACCCAAGCACTTAGGTCACCCATGCTAGTAACCTCACCCGGAGCAGAGTATACGGCTAGTAAATGGTGTGATCGACTGCCATTAAGGATTGGACACCATGTATTTCCCTCGGACCTAATAGTTTTGGAATCGCAAGGTTTGGATGTGATATTAGGCATGGATTGGTTATCAAAGTATGGAGGGAACATTGATTGCGTCAGTAAGTCGATTTTGCTTACCACCCCTGAAGGAAGAAGGATCAAGTATGTATCACGGCATGAGCCGAGGAGAGCACATGTAAATTCCTTATCAGGAGTTGTGCAGGAGGAAGTACCAGTGGTAAGGGATTTTCCCGATGTATTTCCAGAAGAGTTGCCAGGCATGCCAACGGATAGAGACATTGAGTTCTTAATTGAGCTACTGCCAGGCACTGGACCTATATCCAAGAGACCGTACAGGATGCCAGCCCAGGATTTGGAGGAAATCAAGAAGCAAATTACGGAGTTGTTGGATAAAGGTTTTATTCGCCCAAGTTCTTCACCTTGGGGATCGCCAGTACTTCTAGTGGAGAAGAAGGATGGATCGTTAAGAATGGTTGTCGATTATCGCGGATTGAATGAAGTAACAATCAAGAACAAGTACCCACTACCAATGATCAATGATCTGTTTGATCGGTTGCAAGGAGCTAAGGTGTTTTCCAAGATCGATTTGCGATCAGGGTACCATCAGTTGAAGATTCGAGAGCAAGATATACCGAAGACGGCTTTTACCACCAGGTACGGGCTGTATGAGTATACCGTTATGTCATTTGGTCTGACTAACGCCCCAGCCTATTTTATGAACATGATGAACAAGGTGTTTATGGAGTTTTTGGATAAGTTCGTCGTGGTGTTCATTGATGATATTTTGGTTTACTCGAAGAATGAAGAGGAACATAAGGAACACTTGCGTTTGGTACTCGAGAAGCTCAGAGAACATCAGCTATACGCCAAGTTCAGCAAGTGTGAGTTTTGGTTGAAGGAAGTTGGATTTCTCGGACATGTTATATCCGGAGAAGGTATCGCAGTAGACCCCACTAAAGTAGTCACTGTGACAAACTGGGAGGCACCAACCACAGTTGGAGAGATCAGGAGTTTCCTTGGACTCGCAGGATACTACCGAAGATTCATTGAAAATTTATCGAAGATTGCCAAGCCTATGACAGAGTTGTCGAAGAAGGATACTAAGTTCATTTGGACTGAAGAGTGTGAGACTAGTTTCCAAGAATTGAAGAAACGATTGGTTACCTCACCTGTGTTGATTCTGCCAGATCAGACCAAGAATTATGAAGTGTATTGCGACACTTCACGACGAGGACTTGGAGCAGTGCTTATGTAGGAGGGAAGAGTTGTTTCGTATGCTTCACGACAGCTTAAGCCCCATGAGTTGAATTATGCTACTCATGATTTGGAGTTAGTAGCCGTAGTGCATGCACTGAAAACGTGGAGACATTTTCTCATTGGAAATCATTGTGAGGTGTACACGGATCACAAGAGTTTGAAGTACATCTTCACGCAGAAGGAGTTAAATCTCAGGCAGAGGAGATGGTTGGAGCTTATTAAGGTTTATGATATGAGATTGCATTATCACCCCGGGAAGGCTAACGTTGTAGCAGACGCGTTGAGCCGTAAGAGCCACGTCAATACACTAATGATGGGAGGAATACCCAAGGAGTTAGCCGAGGATCTTCATGATCTATGTTTGGAAATAGTTCCGAGAGGCTATGTAGCAGCAATGGAAATTCAGTCTACATTGATGGATAAAATCAGAGAAGCTCAAAAGACAGATAAGGAAGTTGCCTCTATAAAGGAGAAAATGAACGAAGGAAAGGCTAAGGGATTTCGTGAGGACGAGTACGATATCCTACGATTTGAGGACTATGTTTATGTGCCCAATGACCCGGAGATCAGGAGGTTGATTCTGCAAGAGGCACATGATTCACCATATTCGATTCACCCCGGGAATACCAAGATGTATTTGGATTTGAAGGAAACATTCTGGTGGACCGGAATGAAGAAGGATATTGCAGAATATGTAGCAGTTTGTGATGTATGTCAGAGGGTGAAGGCGGAACATCAGAAGCCAGCTGGATTGTTGCAGCCATTGCCTATACCCGAATGGAAGTGGGATAAACTAGGCATGGATTTCATCACGGGATTGCCCAGGACTCGTTCCGGCTATGGCTCGATTTGGGTTGTAGTCGATCGTTTGACGAAGGTAGCTCATTTCATTCCAGTAAATACTACCTATAGCGGTGCCAAACTGGCTAAGATATACATGACAAGGATTGTATGTTTGCATGGAGTTCCGAGGAGTATCGTATCAGATAGAGGAACCCAATTCACCTCGAAGTTCTGGAAGCAGTTGCACGAAACATTGGGAACCAGACTGGAGTTTAGCACAGCTTTCCACCCACAGACAGATGGACAGACCGAGAGAGTCAATCAGATTTTGGAGGATATGCTTAGAGCTTGTGTTTTGGATTATGGATCAAGTTGGGATGACAACTTGCCATACGCGGAGTTTTCATACAACAATAGTTACCAATCTAGTTTGAAGATGGCCCCTTTCGAAGCCTTGTATGGAAGGAGGTGCAGAACCCCGTTGTTGTGGGATGAGGTTGGAGACCACCAATTATTTGGACAAAATTTGATTAAGGAGTCTGAACAGAAAGTAAAGTTGATTCGCGACAGGCTCAAGGTAGCCCAGTCAAGACAGAAAAGCTATGCAGATTCAAAACGCAAGGAGACAGAATATGAAGTCGGAGACAGAGTTTATCTTTGAGTATCTCCGCTACGAGGAGTTAAGCGCTTTGGAGTTAAAGGCAAGTTAGCACCACGTTTTGTGGGGCCATACAAGGTTTTGGAACGCATGGGAGAAGTAGCGTACAAGTTGGAATTACCTGAGGGATTGTCAGGAGTTCACGATGTGTTCCATGTTTCACAGTTGAAGAAGTGTCACGCAGAAATAGCCGATATTCCACTGAGAGATACTGTGCCACTGGAAGCAATTCAGTTGAAGGATGATTTGACTTATGAGGAGAAACCAGTTAGAATTCTGGATTATGCCAGTCGTGTTACCCGCAGTAAGGTTATCAAGTTTTGCAAAGTTCAGTGGAGCCACCACACCGAAGAGGAAGCCACCTGGGAGCGAGAGGAAGATCTGCTCAAGGACCACCCTCACCTATTTGCTAGCCAACCCGAATCTCGAGGGCGAAATTCATCTTAAGGGGGGTAGGTTTGTAACATCCCAAATTTTCAATTTGGAATGTTATACATAGATCATCATGCATATCATATTTTTGTTGCATTTTGGCTCGATCCTAGAAATTCTACGCAACTCAAGCACCCACGGAGAGAGTTGGGGATTTCGTTATTTTCTTATTTGGGTATTTCTCAAATTTTGAAAATGGGATCATTGATTTTATTTATTTTATCTTCAATTATTTCTACTACCAAAAATTCAGAGAGGGAATAAAATGACTTTCCCAAAATAAAGAAATAATGAAGATTTAATAAAAAAATCAAATAAGATTTATTTTGGAGTTTTTCGCTTTTTTTGAATTTAGGAAAAATGCGTGTTTTTCAAAATTGCATTTAGGCCCCAAATAAATGTTCATCTAGTCCGGCTTGATTTTAGAAGCCGGGGAAAATTTATTTCGGGATTTTTGGAGTCCATTTCGTATTTCTTTTTATTTTTCTACCGAGCGTAATTATTTAAAAAAACGCGCACCGACCTAGGGCCGTGCCCGAGCGGGACTCCGCTCGGGTGGCACTTTATAAAGCGCCCGACCCGGCGCCCTAACCCTAGCCAGATCCGCCATCGCCGCCGTCGCCAGCGCCCGCCGCCGCCGCCAGTGCCGCCGCCCGCCGTCACCAGACCCGCAGGAGTCCCGCCGGACTTCGTCGCCGCC
>NC_041387.1:189765995-189768416 GCF_002162155.2 Triticum dicoccoides | reverse complement strand
TTCGAGTTTTACCTGTGCATTAGATGAGTACTTATTGTATGCTTGTTTGTTTGTCTGCGATAGAATACCCGGAGTGCGCCGCCTGTTACTTCGAGTCTCTAGGTCTCGCGGATCATCAGCAAGGCAAGTAACACTTGATCATACCTTTCTACTACCCAGTTTTTATGCATTAGATCTATCCTCAAACATTGCATGATTAGGATCTAATTAAATTGTGGGATGGGAAGTAGATGAGGTAGTACCTATTACCTGTTTTATTATCAAACCTTTGGGAGTTACTTCTACGTTTGCTTATTATGCCATGCTATGCTAGTAGACGTGGATTGGGTGAGTGAATATCCATGACAGATGTGAGATTGTTAATTAATGGTTTATTTAAGGTGGCAACTTAAACACACATCTGGGTGGATTGAGGCACCTGGTTTCCATCAGGACTTGCCTGTATTTCTTCGGACCGCCACCCAGGCTCAAAGGGATCATGAGATTATTCAAACTAGAAATTTACGTGTGCAGCCACATGCTATTATGGGCTCTAGCATAGTTGACTAAGTTGTGCGAACTCTTACGGGGTGGACTAGCAGATGTAGGGGATGTAGGTTGGTACGGTCTACCCCTCATGTAAGGTGCTAGTGCTTCTGAAAGACTATGTCTCCGTCATCCATTTCTCAAACACCATGTAGTGCGGGAAACCAAGCGGAGGCGATCGAGTCATGTGGGGAAAAGTGCACAAACCTCTGTAGAGTGTATAGACTAATCATGGTTAGCCGGGTCCCCGGTTATGGACATCTTGAGTATCTAGTACTTGATCATCATGTGAATCTCATCATGTTACTCTAATCTAATATTGTTGGGTTTAATGAGTATTTTTAATTGGGATTGAGGATGCTGTCAACCATTCTCAATGTTTAACAACCACCATGATAGTTATTTAAATTTATTCCTTTGCAGTAGGGAAAAATTGGCTTTATGCAAAAACTGTAACCATAGAGCTTTACCACCAGCCAAATATGCATGTAGTATAGCCTATCTCCATTGTTATTCTCTATGTGTTACATTGCCAGCATATTCCATGTGCTGACCCGTTTCGGGCTGCAACGTTTCATGTTGCAGACTTTTCAGACGACGAGTAAGGTGCTTTTAGGTTGTGGTTCTATACTCAGTGATGCCGTTGGAGTTGATGGACTCGCTTATCTTCCAAGCCTTCCGCTGTTATCGTTTTAGATGGCCTTAAGCCATATTTATTTCATTAAGTTCTCTTTTGAGACATTCGATGTAATAAGTGTGTGATTGCTACTCTGTTATAAATCCTCCGAGTACTGTGTGGTGTCAGCATTACTGATCTAGGGATGACACTGAGCACAGAGACTTGACCGTCTGAGGTCGGGTCGCTACAATAAATGTATATTTAAATCGAAAGATGAGTAACATAGCAAGTATTCGACACCGACGGCCACATGTACCTCGCACTGACGATACTTTCCATTTACGGTACCATCGACACCGAGGAACCCTCTAACCCACTCATCCCCGGATAAACTAAATAGCAACTACCCACAGTGCAAGGTACATGAGGTGGTCGGCATTGAACACTAGATCCACATCCCACAAGTGAAGCCGGCGCCCGGCATCCCGCAACAATAGTTCTAGTGGCCGATGACGGTCGAACACCTTGGCGAATTTGTCTGGTAGCCTCTGCAATGAGGATTAAAGCCGAGTTTTGAAATTTTCAAACAACCAAACCGACTTGAGTTAGTTTGGGTGTTTCAAGTTTCGACACTTAGCTTTCAATCGTCATCTCTAAGGCTGCCAAACAAATTTGCAATGGTGTTCGACCGCCATCGACGCCGAGAACTGTTGCTGCTGGACGCAGGACCCCTTGTGTCACTTGTGGGACGTGGATGTAGTATTCGACACCGACGGCCACATGTACCTCGTACTGACGATACTTACTATTTAGGGTACCATCGACACCGAGGAACCCCCTAATTAACCCCCTAATTCACAATGTGTTCAACCGCCATCGATACGGAGAACAGTCGACGCACGGTCGACGGGTCAGCACTCATACCGGGGGTTCTCGGCATGGGCGTCAGAACCGGCAGGACCCACTGGCTCCACCATCTATCCCCTCGGCAACCCTCTTCATTTTTCCCTTTTCCTCTTCTTCTACGTATTTTTCTTTTTTCAATTATTTTCTTCTTCTAATTATCTAAACCTAAATCTAGCAGTAACCTAATCCTACCACTAAAACCTAAACCTAAACACAAAAAATAGTAAAAAAATCACCTTGGGCGGCGGGGCAGTGGCGCCGTCGGGGCGGCAAGCCTTGGGCGACTCGGCGGTAGTGGAGGAGGCGGCGGGCGCCGGGGCGGCGGGGGCGGGGCGCTGCCACGGGGCCGGGGTGGTGCAGGACGGGGCGGC